>NC_142519.1:15934675-16007175 GCF_964205215.1 Stylophora pistillata
ATGTTCGCTCTTCTGTTGGCAGAACAGGGCAAGTCAATAAGTCATGTCTACAGTACTTAGTCCGCTACCAGTAGACAAATAGGGTTTATTACAGCGAGGAACGCTTTCGTATATTTTATGAAACCGCAGTACACATATATGATTTTCATTTATTCAAATTTATTGGCGGGTTTAATACGAACCAACATAATGACCTACTCCCAGTTGACTTGTTAGCTCAGTTTGTAGAGCACTGCACCGGTATCGCAGAGGTCATAGGGTTCAAATCCCGTACGGACCTAAAATTTTTTCAGGCCTTGTTTCCACCTACTAGATAAGTATGGTTTATTACTGCGAAGAACGCTTTCATACATTTTATGAAAGCGCAGTAAACATATATTATTTTCATATATTTACTGAGTCGTCGCCATCATAACGCATTCTAGTGTCTTAGTCAAAAATTGTCTTCGGTTTTTAAATGTCATCCTTTCGCGGGATTCCGCAATACGCGTACTCGCGGGTTTCATAATTTGCCCGCTGACCAAAATTGCTGTTTACTCTTACCCTCGTCGACCCCCCACACTTTGCCGGAATGATACTTCCTGTTCCTGAACACGACAGACCATTTATTGGTGTTTTAGCCGCTGTTCTTTTATTGAAGGCTCAAGACCATTTTATACTTTGCAGGGAGGGGTTGGGACAAGGATAAACGCAAAAGTAGGTTAGTCTCTGAAGGAAGCACATCGATCGGGGAGGCAAATATCTTTCGCTTCGGTCTCAGGAAGAAATCTCTTTACAATGGCTTCGAAAGTCGAAGTTACCATAGAATATTGGTAAGTTAACGTGAAGGTATCGTCGTTTCAACACTTTTCCATCTCATTTTTTCTACAAAGAAGTAGGGAGTAACTAGAAAATTGGGAGCTAAGCTTTTGTACTCCATTTGGCGAGCGTTGGGAATTCATTGACAAACGTAAATTAGCATGTCAAATATCGCCTTAATATTTGAGCTTCAAAGCTTTAGTCCAGAAGTCGGAATGGTCTTGCTTAATTCATCCGAATTAAACTCAGCATACGCCCCCCCAAACAAGAATGGTTGTGGCCAAGAGTTTCAGTAATATATGATTTGCTGGAAACCCAAATTGTCGATGATACGACGAATTGAAATTGATTGAATGTGTTTCTATTCAGTGTTTCAAATGATGCGTCGTTTAAACGTCTAATTTCTGGTATGAGGTAGATTTTCTTAAACCAGCTTTTTGCTACGGCTTGCAGAGAAACGAGCATTTTTTTTAACCGAAATCTTCTTGAATTAATAACTCAATGTAATTTTAACTGTTATTTACCCAAAGAGTATATTAACATTAACATTACAGTCGCTAAGTTTTTGTATTGGCCCGAAGTTTAGGGATTAATTTTTCATCTGTTCACATATTACCTATGAAGAGCAGGCTAAATTTTGAATTTTCTTGCTCGATGCATGAGTAAACACATTTTATCCTCTCCGAAAGTGCAATACTGTGTAATCTGTAATTCAGTCAGTTAAACAGCTATGGCCATTTAGGAATGAAGTGGAACACATGTTAAAAGAGAGGAATATATATTGTACCTTTGGCTCAGGAAATTTAAAGTCTTACTGATGATTATTATAAGTCATTGCGAAACAAGTCGTCACCTATTTTTCTGTGTCCAGACACAGTCTGTAGAGGACATTCCAGTTTTATCTCTCTCCCCCTTCTAGGACGGCAGGGTTTTTTGTTGAGGGGGTTAAGGTTTTCTTTAAGAAAAGGACAAAAGTTGCTTCATATTATTGTTCAACTATTAGACTTTCTCTAGAATTTTTGATAAATTTCATTACGTGTACTGGCACATCTGACTGACAAGTTTGGGATAGTAGCTTGTACGTGTAATTTTATGATGGTGAATGTGTCAATCAAAAACACTAGCAATGCATTTAGTTAGATACATAAATTTCTCTCAGTAAATGCTACATGGCTTTGAAATAATTAAAAATGATTGCTGGGATTTAAAGAAGTCGATGAGTAGTCAACATACCCTCAATTTTACTCATTCATCTTCATATTAAACAAATGGTATATTTTGTTTTATTATTTATTCAGTGGGGGATGAGGATACGCCCCACGCTACAGGGAACTGGCTGATATGATAAAGGCTGATGTTCCTGAAGCAAATGTTGTTGGCCAAGTTGGTCGCAGCTGTAAGTCCAAGTAGTTTAAGAAAATGTACATGAATACTGAACAAAACCTCCTTCAGAATATTTTCATGATGTATTTGTGTTGTATTTTCCTGTTGTCTGTTCCTTCTTTGGAGATAAAAGAACATTTAAATGCTTTGGTTAATGTACAAGTTAATGTATTGTTCTTTTATAATTTGTAAATGTGTTTGTTACAGCCTCGTTTGAGGTAACACTGAATGGAAAACTGATTTTTTCCAAACTTGAACAAGGAAGTTTTCCCTCCTTTAAAGAGGTTAGTTTTGAATTAAATATATTAATCCAAGTATGATCTTTAAGAGTTAAACTTTCTGGAAGGTGCATGTAGTCAGAGAGACAAATTTGTACCAGCTGGTCTACATAAATTTCATTGCTGTGATGTTTATAGCCACCAAACTTTAGGCTTCTGTAGCTGTTTTGTAAATTGTTGTGGAGGCAGGTCTTCCAATCACTTCATCGTAAATTCTTTCATCGCATTACAAAAAATGATCTTAAGTGTTCCCATATCCTTCCCAACTATTAAATAAATGCAACCCAATATTTCTGCCCTCTTCTTTGATATTTAATGTTCATAACTACCCACTGTCAACTATTAAGTATTTTAGAATAGTGCTAATAACTTATTGTGCAGAGTTGAGTGCTGTGCACCAGTATGTATGTTTTGCAATTAAATCTGTTGTGATTAGGTCTGTTACATTTTGGTACCAAGCTCATTATTTTGGAGAGTGGTTTTAACCAAATTGTAATCAGCCAGAGTGATGTATTGTAAGATTAACAGAGACTTAGCACTGTAATTTATTACAAAAATACCTTTGACAAGGTGAAAGTGAGAGTGTGTTATCCTTGTGTCTTTGTTTGGATAGGTTGTTGTTGTGGTACGTGACTGTAGCCAAGGTAAAGAACCATGTGAAGTGACTGAGAAAGAAGAATCAGCATGCATCCTGCTTTAGTCCAGCCATATGATAACTAACCTATTACTTCAAATCACTTTTAATCAGTTGACAATTATATGTACTCAAAAAAAAAAAAGAAAAAAAAATTGAATGATCATATTTATTAACAGCTTTTTGTTTCAATCATGCACCTAAGCCAAGCATTAAAGCCTTTGCTTTATTGACTTGAATTTTATTTCAAAAATGATAAACATTTGTGCCCTAGAGGCCTCATATGGCAACACAATTGATCACGATATGTAGCATATGTCACAGTTTGTAAGTTTAACTTTACAATAAGTCGATGGTGCCTTGTGTATCTGTTGTTGATGCAAGGTAACACTGTTAATGTTTTTATATGATAGTCACATCAAAAACACTTGGTAATGATGTTGACTTGATGGTCAGAATATTGCAGTGTAACAGCAGAAACTTAATGGGTGGACATGCCCTGAGCACTTGTTGAAACTATCAATAAAATATGGAAATAGTCAGAAGTCACTCTTGTTTACATTTCTCTGCGAAGCAATATAGTCTGTCACTATTGAAGAGTGCTAGACTATGCAACTTCATCATTTGAAATGACTATTATCACCTGATAAAAAAAACTTGTTGGAAAAGATTTCTGATTAATTTTCAAAGTGAGAAAGGTATGCCTTCTTGTATACACACCTCATTTGGGCAGCAATCTCCTAGATCACTTCAGCTAAGCACTAAAATTTTGTCCATGAAATCACAGGTGGAGTAATCCAATCCCTCTCATAGGTTAACCATGACTTCTTCCTTTAAGTTTTGTTGGTAGTCTAATTTGATAAGTATTTTAAAACCAAAGTCACGCGTCCAATAAGAGCAAAGAAAAAATATGGCAGACATGAGTTTTGCACCATGGGTTACGGTAGTACTTAGGTTGAAGACACACCAAGAAAATAATGTCTACATAATCTACAAGGTTTTTGTGAACTGCTTGAATGTCACAATTTCTAATCCTGAAACTGCTAGCTAAATGTGTAGTCGTCTGAAATTAAAGGCATACATTCCATTGCTCACTTGTGAATCAACTATAAAAGCTTAACACAAATCTCACTGAAAATGAAATTAGCAAACTTTTTTCAACAAAATTATTGTGAACATACAATTCTGCAAAGCATAATCTCATTTGTGACAAGGCTATTTTCCTATCTTATTACACAACTCAGGCAGTAAGAGGGCCAATAACAAAAATCAACCAATCAAAATGTTCTATTGCTGGTCAATATTCTCTCAATATTAGACCGGGCACTGTCCCGAATGGTCCCAAATGATACCGCACTTATGTCCCTTTAAACTTCAGTCAGATAATAAATCTCTTATCAACTAAGCTTGCTCGGGACCGTACTGGAAGAATATTGGCCCTCAGTCTTTTCTTTCGTACGGACCTCACTGTGCTCGGTCTGTACTGTCAAGACCTCGGGCCAATATCCTCCCAGTACGGCCCTCGTGCTTGGTTAATAAGATATATTTATTTGAAGAAAAGGTATAAAACACTGTTTTCAATAACAGGATTCTTCTTCACTGATCCTTCAACTTCCCTACTCACACCAGTCCCATGAGCATGGTGAAATCTGATTGGTTAAATTTTAAGACAATAATAATCATGCATGTCCAGTTTTATTACTAATAAAAACAATAAAAAAAATCCAGTGACTCAAAAATTGATTACAGCTGTCAATGGAGTGCAAAACAACCAGCTTATACGAAAACTATATGCAGAAAAATGAAATGACTCAAGGAACGTGAAAATGCAGTAGCTGCCTAGACATGATTACTATTTTTGGCGAGGAACCCCAAGTTTCACTTAAAAAGGCCTTTGAACACATCTTTTTATCATCCATTTTTTGAGAAGTGCTCTAACAAAGATATCATCCACCTGTTTCATGTTTGAATGACTGAATGAATTCCTTATTATATTGCGCCCTTTCTGTACAATATTCAAAGGCGCAGTACCCCCCCCATCAATTTGATAGACACTACACAAAGATAGACCACAACACCGGGCACTACGTGCCCTACTCTTTTCGAACAGTGTGTGGGTTCTTTAACATCCCACAAATTTTTTATCACATACAAGGGCTTGTGAGACGGGACCTCCATTTTTTGTCCCTATCTGAGTAGACTAGAAAGTCTAACCATTTGCAGATATTATTACAAAGACAGCACTTTCTCCTCAGTTATTTAAAGACCCTGAGTGTTGGTCTGGCCGGGTTTGAACTCACGACCTCCCTCACAACAGTTCGGTGCTCTACCAACTGAGCTAACCGGGAGGCGGTTTGTTTGCCACTGTTAAGAAGCCATTAGAAGCCAAGGCTCCCAACAATGCTAATACTGATAACAATGTTTTTTTTTCAAATAAAATGTCTTCTGACTCATCAGCTGTGTCCCCTTGATACGACAATTTGAATTTTCCAAGAAGGCTTGAACCATCTCTAATAATCATTGCATGAAATGTTCTTAGAGTTTTACAGATTAAACATGAAAGGGGTGGGTGCTTCAATGATAGCAAGCTATGAGAAACTGAAAGACAACTGCAAGGTATGTTTTTACTTCTTGTAAGCAATCAGCTCCTACTTGAAATTCAAAAATTTAAGGTAAAAAAATCCAACCATATGACTTCAGTGTAATTTTATTGTTGAATTGATTTCATAAGTAACATGAAATTGTCTCACCATGAATGCACACCACACTAGCTATCCATACAGAGCAAGCCTGCATCAAAACAACAGTTATTTGCACATACAAAGAGCATCTACCACACACCAAACTTAGAGACAATATTTATCAAATTGTCTTTCCAATGATTCCTGTATCATGTTCAAGACAAAAATGTTTTCCCCCACAATTCTTGTAAAAAGAAAGGCAAGACTAGCTGGCTAGAGAAAGGAGGACTGTCTGAGTAAAGCTGTCACTTGAATCTACCATAAAGATACAATAAGAAAAATATCTGGGAAACTGTTTGATACTTGAACTGTCATGCATAATAACTAATAATCACACATACTGTAAAATACTTAACAATTACAAGATGGATGAACTAATAAACTCTATAATTTCTTAATATTTTGCCCAAAGGATTACTAAGCACAATGAATCTTACTTCACTGCAATCAACTATGTAAAATTTCATCTGATGATCTGTAATGAGAAATGGAAAAGGTAAATTATGTTACTTTTATGAGCACCTTATATTTATTTTTGAGGCAAGTACAAGCCTCCAAAACTAGTTTACACCAAGCCAAATAGTTGGCAAGACTTAGGTCAAAATAAATGGCTTAATAACTTTTTCCATTCTTCCTCAATCAATGCACATCAAATTGGTTTGAGTATTGTCCCAAACAGACACTGCTTTGCCTTTTCATATCGATCTCTACACTATGAAATTTAGGAAACCCGCATCAAATCTTGGAACACTTCAATCTTTAAATTAATTAAGAGAGTGTTAATTATAATAAGTACAATGTAAAAGTATTGTATGCAAATGGTAGCTTGTGCAAGGCTTGGGTATGACTGCTATTCAATGGTATAAGCCATAAAGATGAAGTGTGGACTGTCGGGACAGAATTCATGGCCTGGCTTCACTGTCTCAAAACCCATGTACATGAAGGTGCGCATCAGACTCGCTGCAAAAAGATTAATCAAAAGGGGAAAAAAGCAGGTTTACATACCCTACTTGAACATGACTTTCAATAATGACATGTAGAAAAATGCCCAAATTATTTGCTTTGTGTAGGAACTGAGTCAAAAAAACACGTAGTTTAACATAAAGTACAACTGAGCTCAAGAGGATGCACTGGTAAATTAGGCCATAACAATAACATCAACTCTTATTACAGACATCTTTTAAAATAACTAGAACATGAGGGAATTCTTATGGTACGTTAATGTTAAAATGCATATTAAATTACCTCTGTCTTCTCTTTCCTTGAGTAGTCCAACAAATATGTAGGTGCAGTCAAGATGTTCCTCTGCATACTCAAGCAGTGATACAAAACTAACCAAAACAAAGCTTTCTAATAAGTGCCACAAGGTATTACTATTTCAGTGCTAGTTCACAAATGGTTTAAGGAAAAGCAGATCCACAGACAAGTTGTAGAGGTATATAGTGGGTTGCAGAGCTTAAAAAGATTTCAAAGAGTGTCTTGAAGCTCATTGTTTTCTTGACAGCCTAAAAACCCTCACAAAAGCATTTAAAACTCAACTTTGGTGGCTTGAATACTTGTAGAGAGGTTTACAATAAGGAAATTCCCCAAATAACTTGTACAAAAACTAATAGCTTTGAAATTTTGCAGTTGCAGTGCTTAGTTAAGACCCTTTATTAACTGCAACAGACATAATTACCTACAATGCTATGACCTTGTACCTTATGTTTACATTTATTGTAAAACAGCTATACCAAAATGTGTCTTATTATCATAGCAAATTCAAACTGTTACAGAAACAAGAAGTAATGCATACAGCAACCAGTATTACATACCACTCTTTCCCTCCTGGAGCAATCTCCCCTTGTGGAACCTCTACATAAAGAAAGCTATTTTGTAACACAGCTCTCCACTCAACCACATCATGTTCACCACTTTTAAGGCGAAAGCTGTAGCGCAGTGAGTTTGATAGTTGGTCATTGACACTCTCACTGGCTATTTTTGAATCCTGGTCAAAAACAAAAACAAAAACAAACAAAAAATGTCTTCAAATATAAATAAGAAAATGGAACAGTTTGATATATCTATTATGAGCTTTTGCTGGATTATAATGTTTTTTTTTTGTCTCCTTTCAAAGGTGACTCCCAAAGGTGGAGGAGGCAGTTGTGGCCACATAAGGGCCAATATGAAATTTGTCCATTGCTAACATGGGGCAGTAGAATCTTTAAAGGCTGGAGAGTCAGGAGACAACTGAAGGTATCTGGGGTTTTATGAAACTCCAGTCTATGATAAGAGCATAAGTATACATGGACACAAGTTAATAAACTCAGAAACTGTTTTGACCTCTATATGTAATTTATACACACCCAAAACAAAAAATAATTTTCTCAATTTCCCAAAGCATTGATAGCAAATTTGAGCTCCAATCACCATCTTAACACAAATATTGGAGTTTTCAGTAACATATGTTATAGTTTAACGTAAATTCCAAGGCAAAATGATTTTAAGCAAGTTGGATTTGTATCTTCCTTTGTTAAAGGCATGTTACCACAATCAAGTACAAAGAGGATAATACAAATCAAACTAATCTTAAGCTATTTATAATAGAAATAAGACTGAATGGAGTCCAATTCCATCTTTAGTCATCCAGGTGATTAACAAAATCAGATGACATAGCAGGAGTCCAATTTGTGAATTACAAGTAAGGTTACAGACAGAATTGAATGAATAATTAGAAGTCGTAATACTAGTTAATAGAAACTATGACAAAATTTCAGAGACAAACTAGCCATCAGCTATACCTTTTCATAAAAAAAAACACCTTACTCCATGAAGTGCACCACAACAGTGCATGCACATGATGCGTTCTGTCCACTTACTCAAGCACAGTGCATCTAATTCCCTTATCTAATTACAAGCTGATCTGTACACTTTCCTATTAGTGCTTGCATCAGGCTGGAAATAACCAATCAAGTTAGAGATGTTTGATATAGTTTTGAATATGACCTGAAATTATCTAAAACTATAACTAATTTGGCTGGGACAAATATCACTTACATAAAAAAGTTTGAGGAAGGATATACCGTCCTCGTCATCATCGCCCCCTCCACCACCATCTGCTGAACTTCCTGCCTCATCATAGCGGACATCAGGTATACCAGTCCATCCACTGTCGCAGCTTATAGTTACAATACACTGCTGACTCCCTGGTCAAATTTATCAAGTAATAGTATTACAAATAAACAAATTTTTATGAACAAGAATCAACACTTTTTCAAAACAATTACTTTTGAATTCCAGACTTAAGTTACGGAGTCAAATCTGATGACTTAACCTGAAAGAGAGTTTTCAACGGTTTACCCTCAAGGTGAATATTCTTCATATAAGTTCATAAAAGTAAATTTTAGTTTGTGCATAAGTATTTTGAAAGCTAATTAAATTTTTTTTTCTGCTATGAAAAAAATTCAGGCTTCTTCCAATGTTTGGTTTGAGACTTGATAACACTTTACCCAGGTTTTGAATATTATTTCCTCTTTTAGTTAAAGATTCGGTGCAAACCCTGAATAAACAATTTTTGTGTCTATAGGCTAAAACGTTTTTGATTCCTCACTAAATACGACAAAGATCTCAAACATCACACACCCATCGGTTTGAAAAAAAGGCAATTTGCCAGCGACACCAATGAATCCGCTTTCATCAACTGCAGCTGCAGTGCTTACAAATCACAAGCAAGAAAATTTTATTATAAATGTAATTAATGAGCATCGATCGCTTGTTATCACTTGCAGCTGCGATAAACACACGCACTTGAATGCTGAAATTACTCGGCAGTAAAAGACTTACGGTGTTCCTGAAAAAAATATCGTGCACGAGTAGGCAAGTAGCACGCAGTGTTATCAGAGCTCCGTGACTTTATGATTGAGAAAAATAATGACGAAATCTTTCCTACTTACAGGGCTGTTTGGCGAACTTCCCTGGATGCTTTTGATTAGGATGTTGGTTTTCTTTCTTCTTGTGCGGCGAAATTGTTGACAAGTCGCTGCCGAGGCAGACTACTGACGACAACAGCAATAATCAAACGTTTGAGCGAAAAACTGAAAAGACGATCCACAGGAACATCAAAGGCCCAACAGAACATGGAAGACGAAGATTAAGACCACAATGCCTTTGGAAACTTGTCAGCTTTGTTCCCAGGCTCTTTCCGGTGCATGTCCAAAAAAAAAATCCAGGCCTCTCCGATTAAAAAAAAAAAAAAAAAAAGAACCAACTGCAAATATTTTAAGCACGTTGTAAGGTCGGGATTCAACTTACATCGGTTTTTTTAGCTGTAAGCCAGTTTCGAGCCCAGAGTCATTTTGGCTCCTTGTCGCCGGCATGGTCACCAATAATGACCTCAGCTCTGTAAGCTTGTTGGTTGATTAAAAAAAAAAAATTGGTTGTTCAGTCACCATAACGTAAATGATTTTAGAAATAGTTGGAATGAAAACAAATAGCCGAATTCCCAAAGCATTCAAAAATTTTTTCTTTCGAGATCTCCGCTGATTGTGATTCTCTAAATTTAGACAAGCCAAAGAATAATGGTAATTATTAAAAACTAGATCATTGGATAATGTAATTCAAGACTTTTTATTGGCTTAGCCATTATGGTATATCAGCCAATATACCATAATCTACAAATATGGTAAGCGTACGTGTCACCTTAAAATTAAAAGGGAACTAAAAATTTAATAAAATTTTATAATTTAATTCAACGTTTTTAATAAAACAATTATTCCACTCGTGCTTGTTGGATATGAGATGATTATAGCCAACTCGGCGGTACGCGCCTCGTTGGCTATCTATCATCTCATATCCAACGCGCGCTCGTGGAATAATTGTTAATTAGGCTCTCATCGGTCTCATGGTTTCTGCTTCATTGACGAAGTGGAACAATGGCCTACAATCAAAGTGAAGTTGTGCGTTTGGTCATTAGCCTATACAGATTTCTCAGTTGGACGGCTGAAATCCACAACCGTGAAAGTTTAAGTACTCAGAGTTATAGGGCTCAGAAGTAATCCATTAAACTAATGAATAAAGGGGGTAAGTTTCTAAAGATACTGTGGTGCTGCGTCGGTGGCGGGTGACAAGGTAGTTTGGTTTTATCAGCTAAGTTGAAATTGTAAATTGTCCATTGTAAAGGGTTAAAAAGCTGACCTTTCGAGTATTAGCTCTTCGTCAGAGCGTATTCCATTCGCTCCGACAAAAGGCAAACGCTCGAAACGTCAGCTTTTTAACTCTTTACGATGGCCAATTTACAATTTCAACTTAGTTGATACAACCAAATAATCCCTAAAACGTTTGGCTGTTTGTTCTAAAAGCATAAATGAGTATCCAATTTGCTAATGCTCTTGCCAGCAGCATTTTATTTTTCCACAATCAGGGATATGCTTTTCCAGGTCTGGATTAGAAACTTTTCGAGGAAATTCATGATCAATATACCCCATACACAGACAACGTCATTTTTTAATCATCTTTTGATACCATTTATCCAGAGCTTTATGTTAAGTAAGAACCTGTTACTGATTAAAAACTTTTTCAGCCCTAAAAAAGAGAAAAGCAGGGAATATATATCACATACACCCACAAGCATCCAAGCAGTCCCTAACTATAAAATGTATAGTTAAATCGTTTAGTGAAAATGCAACAGAGACGACAGCAACACATTTTTGTCGTTTATGGGTTCCATGACAATGACTAAATGCACCATGATTTTTTTTAGCATTTCCTTTTCTTCCTTTTTCTATGTCAAAATTGTTGCAGTTAGATGTTACTGCTACAATACAGTTAATACCATGCTCGTTCAATTGAAGGAACAGCCACTCGGAAAGATACACACAGCTTTATGGACTCAAGTAGACAGTGTTACTTTGGAAATGGCGATAATGGATGTAGACAATTTTGCCGAACTTCAAAAGTCAACAATTAAAAACAGCGACTGTTCACTTGAAGATTATGAACTTACTTATCGATTTAACCCCCGACAGTGACACGTAAGCAGCGCTGAGAGGAGCCACTCAGCTATTCAACCAAGTTACGAACATGTTCAGTTACGTTAAAGGTCTCTTTTGTCGCGCGAATAACTATGGCGTGTAAGGAGAGCGAAATAGGTAACCAAAATAAAACTTTTCCCTATAAAAAATTTTTCCTTTGCCTCTGAAACTGATCGTATTTGATAGTACAATGTAAAATCGCTGACAATTATCTGTGAAAAAAGAAAAATAGTGGCCTAGCCTCGGCCATATGTGTACAAACGCAAGTTTGGCCTCTGCAAATCTTAAAAAAGGCGTCGTATATATATCTTATTAGACGTTTGGTTGTGTAGTATCGCTGAGTATTTTTACGAGTTGTGCTGTATTTTGACGAGCCCGTAGGGCTCGTCAAAATACAAACAATGAGTAAAAATACTCAGCGATACTACACAGCAAAACGTCTAATAAGAGATTTTCTTATCCAACACGCCAAACTGTTAGTTCAGTGCGGGCGAATTTAGCGGATATTTCTGGAATACAAATATCGCGTGATATTTGTACTCGTTTCGCGCGTTATTTGTACTCTACGATATATAGTTTTTATCTATGAAATCGGGCTTATTTCAGGGAATATTTGAGGGAATTCTTCTCATGACGCTGACACGTACAATCATTGAACTAATAAATTAATGGAAAAACATTCTAATTTGCGAACTTCGAAAACTCTACTCCGTTCAACTTAGGAGATTAGAATCCAACACAACAAAAACAAAGGAAACAAAAGTTTAAAATCCCCTTGTTATGGCGCTATGAACAAGAAGAAAAGTTGTCCTATTATCTAGTTAGTTATTACATACATACATATGTCTGATGCACGATCCTTCGCAGTAGATAGCGCTATTTATGCAATAGCGAAAATCAGACCTGAAAAAAAATTAGGCCTGTACGGGATTCGAACCACTGACCTCTGCGATACTAGTGCAGCGCTCTACCAATTGAGCTAACAAGCCATCTGGGAGCAAGCCATTAAGTTGATTCTTAATAAACCCGTGATGATAAATCAGATACAATATATTCATTGTATCTGATTTATCATCACGGGTTTATTACGAATCAACTTAACGGCCTGCTCCCAGATGGCTTGTTAGCTCAATTGGTAGAGCGCTGCACTAGTATCGCAGAGGTCAGTGGTTCGAATCCTGTACAGGCCTGATTTTCGCTATTGCATAAATAGCGCTATCTACTGCGAAGGATCGTGCATCATACGTATTTAATACCGCAGTTCAAAATATATGAACTTCATATATTCATTGTATCTACATACATACACTGGTATAAGGATGTGTGCATAGATCAAGTCTATGTCATAATAATAATATTGATAGCTGAAGAGAAACTGACGCCTCTTCTTTTACCTAAGAAATCTTTGCGAACCAGTCTCTCCTCTCAAACTATGATGAAATAACCTGTGAATTTAACAAAGGGAACATCAATTGCTTAATACGTAAATTAAAAGACAGTCAAAGGAATTGAAATTCAGTATTATTCGTTTTTTGGGTGGTTTTTGCAAGTTTTAAGGGCGAACAAAGAAGCACGAAGCTTCTTTATTTTTTCGGGTTGTCAGCAAACGTTCTATCAATACAGTTTGAAACGGACTGTAGCAACCTAAATGGCGCTGGAAGGAACAGCTTGTGGTTGTGCTAACTCAGGGAACAGATAATCAAGGTGTTTATTTAGATCGGACTTTTTCAAACAAAATTTTCTGGCATCTCAGGTCTATTTAGAACAAGGAATCACATCCCGGAATGGAATGCATGGTAGAATGGATTATTTTTCCAACCCGAAAACTATGTCGTTATGGTAAATAAAATGGGTCCAGAGAATAACATTCTCGATACGTACGAAAAGGGTTCACAGCTAAATGATTTCAAACAATGTGTTTAAACTTCATTCAAAAGTAATGAAATGTTTGAACTTCTAACCCTCTACATGATTGAGTGGGCCTTCCAATCACCATTACCTTGTCTTAGATCCTTAAAAGAACCGACAAGAATGTCAAACAAAGGATTAAAAAACCATTAATATTTTGTAAAACAAATATTGTTGCAGTTTTAATGCTCAAGTTGCCATTCATTGTTTGATCTCAGGCGTCACAAGCGAGAAATGTGTTGATCCTTTAATCAATTGTTTGCCGTGCTTTTAGGATCTTGCGTTCATATATCGAGTTGCAATTGGCCTTCGTTCAAACACAGAGAGTTAATGCAAATAGCTGTACACCTATTGCAACAAGCTGCTGACAGAAAAGCATACGAGGAACTTTTAAAACGTTTTGAAGTCAAAGTAATGTGTAACAAAGTATTCATTAATAAAAAAAAAAAATTCTAGCAATTGTTCACTTATATAGTAGGCCCGCATAGGAAAATGGAACATCTGTAAAAACAAGGCAGAGCGTGAAAAGCAATGTTTAATCTACTTTTACTATAAATGTGAGCAGGTGGAGAAGGCTCCCTTACATTCTGACCTTTCAGAAAGCCTAGAACTCCCGGACATTTTGTTCAAAATGACGAGGTTTGCGCTTTTCGCCTTGTTGACATTCTTTGTTGGAATTTACGGTTAGTAACATGGTAGTCATTCTATTTTTCTTTCACGTCTTCTTTATACTTTATAGGTAATTAGGATTCTTGCAAACTAGTCGAAGGACAGAGTAAAGGGTGATTAGTTTGCGATAACCGAGTTTTTTGCTTTTGCTACTCTATGGAACGATCGTGTCGCCCTCTTAAAAGTCTACCAACCCGCGAATCTCATGATGACGGTTGCCATCCTCTTTTTATCCCCCTTGATCATGAGGGACTTAATAGCAATTTCAACTTGATTTGTCATGGGCACTTGAATAAAGATAGACTTGAGGGATGCTATTTCTTATAGCTTAAGTCAAGTTGGCTGAAGTTTTGGCCGATGCAAAGATAATGGACATGATTTGGACTGATCATTCACGCGTGCTGTCTCCGTTTGGGAGAGTGTTGCGCGATAGCGAGGCATACTCATGGTAGTTGTGTTTTCCTCTTAAAGGTAATCCTGTTCCTGACTTTGATGCAGACTGTTCCGAAGGATCTGGAGACTGTACCCGTAAGTTGTGTCATGTAGAGTGCAAAATCGTATATCATTCGTGGTTTAGGTTAAGAAGCCCAGTAACTGGGCTCTGAAACAGCTGACAATATTTCCCCTCGTATTTTTAGTTGTAGCATTCATAATGTTTCATCAGGGTTACTTTTTCTACTGATCAGTCATAGACGCTGAGATAGCGCTAAAATAAAAACAAAAACTAGCCTATTTCAAATAATGTTGTAAGACAACACCTTTTCCTTGAGGAGCCTTAAGACCGTCTGCAGATAATTTGCGGTTGATCTCGCCTTGACCAGACAAAAAAAATCCGTGCCAAAAAACTGGCAGTTGACGGCTTCAGAGTAGGTTGACATTACCATGATCCAGTAAGACTCGTGACTCATACTGATCGATTGATCTTGCCGCTGACCTAATCTTGTTTTAAGCCGCACCCCCAGCTGGAACTTCTAGTCCCCAGCCTCCACCTCCACCTTCCCCCTCCTCCTGCGGTGATCGTCCTACTTCCAGTGCACGAATTGTTGGCGGGAGAGAAACAATTAAGAACAGCATTCCATGGCAGGCAATGTTACGCGGAAACAATGGAGGGCAGTTCTGTGGTGGTTCTCTGATCCATAAGCAGTGGGTCCTGACCGCAGCTCACTGTGTTACTGGCTCGCAGCCCGGACAATTTAAAATTTGGTAATTAAAAGTTCGTTTCTTTGACGCACTTCAGCACCGATTTCTTTTTTTTCAGATGCGACCGTAAATGCACGGTCAATACAAAATATTTCTAAATAGTGATTAAAATTCTAATAACACTGAATCCGATTTCGCCATAGCTTAGTTGACAGAAAATACAGTGGCAGAATCAGAATTGAATAGGGTTCGAGTCATCAAGTGAATTTTTTTTAAATTTTTTTTCCCGCGTTTTTGACAAATGCATAACATCTTAAGACCAAAACAAAGTTGTTAGTTAAAATTTTCATTATAAAAGACGGAAGTAAACTATGACTTAATATCAATTCGAAGGGAACATTTTTTAATTGCTACAAAAGAATTTGTTTTTTATCAGTTTTTTCTTTTGGAAAAAAATTTTAAAACCAAAATGCATCGATATTAGAGGTTTTCACTGTGACCTATTACCTCTATATCTATTGGCCATTTCGAAACATTCTGCATTACTATTTTAAGCCCTGTTTTGACACACTCAGTTGAGCTTTGGTCTCATATCCAATTTTCTGTTTGCTAGGTTGGGTGCACATCGCAAGGAATTTAAAGAGGACACCACTCAAGAATTTAATGTTATTGCAATTGTACAACATCCTCAGTACAGTGAGAGCAACAACCAAAACGACGTTGCGCTGATCAAACTTGATAGAGAAGCAGTTCTCGGAATTGGTGTGGGGCTCGTATGTCTGGGAGACGATGCTTATCATCTTCCCCTAGATGACCTCAATAACCAGTGTCTGATAAGCGGATGGGGAACTCTGGAAAGCGGAGGCGGCCAGCCAAATAAATTGCAAGAAGTGACCCTTCCCTTAGTGTCACCAAATGTGTGTCGAAGTGCCTATGGCAATCTTCACGCCTCCATGCTTTGTGCCGGTTTCAAGGAAGGTGGCAAAGACAGCTGCCAGGGTGACAGCGGCGGGCCATTGGTGTGCCAATATAATGGGAAATACCACCTCGAGGGGGCTACCAGCTGGGGGGAGGGCTGCGCCCTTGCTGGAAAGTATGGCGTGTACGCTAAAATACGTGAGCTCAAGCAATGGATAACCCTCAATATGAATCAGTAATGGAGCAGTCTCGACACTGAAAAGTCTAGATCGTTGTTGGAAAAGGAAAAAAAACCAAAATTGTAGTTCACAACACATAGGGGATAACAAGGGTTAACATCAATAAATTGAGCAATGTGCAAAAAAATGCTGACCAACTTTTTTGACTCAAACTTGAAATACAGTAAATCGAGAGTGATGGCAACCTGAGAATACAATATGATATCGTGATTAAGATTCTTCAAAACACTCCCAATAACAGTTTTATACAAACTTAATCCCGATCAAAGCATATGGACAGAGGGTTTGGATTCACCTTACGGAAATGGGAAATCATACATGACTCAGTGAAAATTTTAAAAAGTTCGAGATAGTGCAAGTTTTTTTCTCAAAATAAACACTTTTCTGCCTTTTTGAGGTTTCCTAACTCGTCTACCACACATGCTCTGGTCAACATGACGCATAATTGGCTTTTTAACACCGACGGAAATGGTGCCACGGCAAGAGTAGCCCTACTTGACTTCCGTAAGGCTTTTGACCTTATCGACCATAGTGTTCTCGTTCAAAAACTAGCAACATATGATATTCCGAGTCAAACCAAAAGCTGGATTGTCGATTTTTTGATGAACCGGTAACAAAGAGTCAAACTTGCCCAAGATTGTCACTCTGAATGGCGCTCTGTACCATCCGGCGTCCCCCAGGGAACAAAATTAGGTCCCTGGTTATTTCTCATCATGATTAACGGTTTAGACTCCCCAGCCGACTTGTGGAAATACGTGGATGACACACCTTGTTCCGAAATAATTACTAAGGGCAGTGAGAGCAAACTCCAAGAAGCTGTGGATGTCCTTTCAAGACAAGCTAGTATCGATGGGTTCCAACTGAATGAGGCCAAGTGCAAAGAACTACGAATTGGATTCTCTAACAGCAACCACGATTTTGAACCCCTAGTCATAAATGGCAAACCCCTTGAACTAGTCACCAGTGCCAAATTGCTAGGCGTGACCATTAGCCACGATTTAAAGTGGAACATGCACACCTCTGAACTAAGTAGAAAATGTTCCTCTCGTCTCTACTTTTTGAGACAACTCAAGAGATCCGGAGTTGCACCAAGCGAACTTGTGCAATTCTATGTGACATGTATTAGACCCGTCTTGGAATACGCAAGTCCTGTATTCCACCGTTCTCTACCAAACTACATCAGTGAAGATTTGGAACGGATCCAAAGAAGGGCACTCAGAATCATCTATCCTAACCTGTCATATTGTGCGGCACTAGAAACGGCTGGCCTACCGAAACTTCACGAGAGGAGGGAAAAAATCTCAACCAACCTGTTTGACGAGATAGTCCGTAACCCCACCCATAGACTCCACAGCCTCCTCCCCCAAAGGAAGAGTTGTAGATACGCACTGAGGCGCAAAAGTGATTTCACTCTCCCCATATGCAAAACCAAGCGCTTGAAGAATAGTTTTATTTTTAGCCATATTTATAAGATGTAGATAATTTTCCTTCTTTCTTAACGACGAAGTTGTAATATTTTACACGTCCTTTTTATCATCTGTACTTGTAAATATTCCGTAATTCAGCCCATGGCTGCAAGGTGTTTATAATAAAGTATCTATCTATCTATCTATCTATCTATCTATCTATCTCCTGAGGGGGCTGTGAATGGCTCATCCATGACACATTTGGTAAAAATTATCAGGGCATGCGCGAAATTAGCGGTAGGGATTATCGCGATTTTTTTTATCACTATCTTGAAAAAACAGTGACAACAACCCTCTGTAGCATTCGTAAGCCATCATCAGTGTCTATTTCAGGGAAACCAGAAAAATTGGCCTCCCTCGGATTTTCAACAGCTCCCTTTTTCTGGTCACTGTTTTAGGTAAGGTTCCCTCAGAAATTATCCATGGCTAGGGTCCATTTCTTCGCTATTTAATTAAGGGGGAAGAGAAGAAACGGTGAGAGCAGCGTCTTGCTGGAAATCACAACGCAATATTCCTAGTCAGGAGTCAAAGTTTTATCTCTAAATCTAAAATCATGCGCACCAACCATAGCTTTATCACATATATGGAAGGAAGAGTATGCATTACACGAAACAGGAAAACCTAAGATAGAATTTGATATAATTTAATTCGGCATTACATGCTACATTAAAAAGTTCACACACGGTTGAAATTGTCAAGAAAGTTCCCTAAGTCAATATCAACATCCTGACATCTATTCCCTATAAAACCCGTCTGGCAAACGCAATGGGGACCTGTGTGAGGGGCCTTCTCAGGGCCTGGAATTCTAAAACATGTCCCACCATTTAGGCAATACGTGTCCCTGAGCGGTGGGTCACATTCTGCAAAAAGAAGGTAAAGTAAAGGAACCTTTAGTATGAAAACATTGTGGAAATGATAAAGCTTGAGAATCCTGGATGTAACTATGAGAGCAACTCTCTTCGATTGTGTGTACCTCTTACTCTCGATGTAATCGTTAAGTCCATTTAGACTAGCCGCAGTAAAAAGGCTAAAAAGATAAATAAAGAAGGAGAGAGAGAGAGAGAGAGAGAGAGAGAAAGAGAGAAAGAGAGAGAGAGAGACAGAGAGAGAGAGAGAGAGACAGAGAGAGAGAGACAGAGAGAGACAGAGACAGAGAGAGACAGAGAGAGACAGAGAGAGAGAGAGAGAGAGACAGAGAGAGAGAGATAGAGAGAGACAGAGAGAGAGAGAGAGAGAGACAGAGAGAGAGAGAGAGAGAGAGAGAGACAGAGAGAGACAGAGAGAGAGAGAGAGAGAGAGTAGAACAATTATTTTAAAAAATAGCTCCTGCTTAAATAATAGTTTTGAAATCCCAGTTTTTAAAGAATCGATCAACGGATTAAGAACCAAGGAGTATGGTTGTGGAAAAGTTTGTATCCATGTGTAACAAATTGAACAAGAACCCTTAATAAATTTTCTCCCCTGCAAGAACTAAGGGGGTTTTAAAGGAAAAGCACATCGGAAACACGTCGGCTGCAGCCTGAGTGTTGCTAAAAGCGAAATAATATTTGCGCAAAGTAGAATGTATTAAAACTTGAGAGAGGAGAAATATTTAAACATTAATTACAGGAGTGTACGATCGACAGCACACTTTTTAACAAAAAACCCTTTTTTGTGTCTTTGAGAGACAAAATAGCCGGAAGTCATTAAGGTGTCCGTAAGAAAGAGAGTTGAACATAATGAGACAAAGTCTAGTATGAAGCTCACGTCATGAAAAAAATATTAAGGTAGAAAATGAAATTAACAGAAACGTTTGCGCGTTTTTCTTCCTACATACCACGGCCTGGCAAACCACTACTCTCAATAACTTCATCTTCATCTTCTTCAGGGGGAGCAGCTACTGTTGCAGAAAATAGGGGACAGGGAAGAAAGGAAGACGAAATAAAGAAAGAAAAGAAACAGAAAATTATGAGCAATCTTTTTCATAGCGTTTAGAATGATTTCCACAAACGCATTACATTATTCATTCAGATTTCCTTTAGCGCAATAAAGATGAGACATGTTAGATACTTCAGTGTCAAGCTACAACAGGCATTGAGGTCCAAGCTAAACACAAATTTCATGACAGAACGGAAAATGCGTGCACTGTCAGTACCCTCCCGTTGTTCCACACGAAGCCTTGGAAAAGTTTTCTAAGGCTTTGTATGGGACAACGGGAGGGTACTTACAGTGCACGCTTTTTCTGTCCTGTCATGACGAATAGCCTTCCATAATTGTCAACATTTATGGCTAAATATCTCCAGGTCACCTTTGTGTTTCTTAGCGGCTATGTAGTCAATCCCAACTAAAAGGAAAATAATCGCTAGGGTTGTCCTCATGTTGATGCCCAAGTTTTCTGCTTCAGTTGGCTCGTAAATCAGAAGTTTTGCTTTCCTTTGCGTTTTCGAATCCCTTTTAAGCTCAAGCTGTTTAAAAGGGACGGGTTCTTCATTATCTTTTACTGATGAAGCGTCCACCGGTACGTCGGTGGATCAGGTCAAGCGCTCTTAAAACTCTATGCATCACCGGTGAAAATTTTTCATGGTGTGTTCTTCAATTATTAATGTAAAAGTCACCATGTTAACACAGGCACCTTCGGACCATGAAAATGAAGGCGGTCTGGATTAAAAGGTCTATAACGTCTAGAAATGACTAAACATTAAACTCGTTTGGTGTATCCAAACTCCTGTTGACTGGTAAGTTCCCCAGAGGGGTTCAACCTTTCGACTTATAAAAAATTTCGCGCGTTTGGAGTATGACTTTGGCTAATATACACCATTATGCTCTCCTACGCTTCAGCCAGTAGAAAAGTAAAATGGGGGCTGGTTTTCAATGTTTAACTTATGATTGTGGAATATTGTATGTTCCTAGATTATTTCTACCCAATGGAGCGTTCACCAATTTATAAAAAAACTTCTAGCATTACTTGCTGACTTCGCTCTGTAACTTAAAGTCTTCTTCACATTTTTCCAATAACATTTACAATAAAGGCCTTTTTTATTGTCATTCCCTCAGTACGATCAAGTGACTCCATAAAAGTGAAATATCAATGAAGTTTTGGTCTCTTTGGCTTTCAAAAGAATTAAAACATCCAGTTACGATGACCTCCTACATCTACTTTGCGTTGTAGGGATTTTTCGCATTTTTGCGCTCCTACGCCTAACATGGTCCATTGGCAGGTAGAACGAACAATGGCTTTGCCATGTAATAATTAATTTACAGTTGTTTAATTCTCTATCCTCCCGGCAGCGAATCCTGTGGACCTGTACGCGAAAAGCTCCAGTATATCCAAGAACTTCCTTTTGGTTGTAATCTGCTTTGAAATATGATATTCTACCGTCACATCACAACTGGACTTCAAAAATTACCGGTTTCTTCCTACGAAATTCGAGATCATAATCGGAAAAATTCAGAAAGCTCTAAACATCATTCTTGCCCATAAACTACGATGAGGAAAACATATTGATAAGGACGAAAACATTTCCGAAGAAATATTCCATCAGCTACCACAGCTCCTCTGATACTGATCGACAAGTATACACAATCTGCGGTCCTTTGATGCAAATTTAACTAACAGTGAGGAGGAACTTCCTCAAGATAGAACGGCACGAGCTACAAATAATAACAACATAAAAATCAGCTAAGGGTCTTCCCCATAAGAAGCAAAGCTCGGTAAATAAACTCAGCTAAGGGTCTTCCCCATAAGAAGCGAAGCTCGGTAAATAATATCAGTTAAGGGTGTTCCCCATAAGAAGCGAAGCTCGGTAGATAAAATCAGCTAAGGGTCTTCCCCATAAGAAGCGAAGCTCGGTTAACAGTGAACAAATTGTGATTACCAAAGTTAGCAAATAAAGGAATTACAGATAGCAGCTGAGAAAAAGTTCACCGGCTAATTGAGGTTACTTTGTTTTGGAAGTGGCAACTCGTGCAGTCTCGCCCAACTGACTTTCTTCTGTGTTGACCAATGTGTCCAGCTCATCGAACTCTGCTACCATTCCATGTTTCAAAACCAAAACTTTATCACAGTCTTTGATAGTGTTCAATCGATGAGCTATCGTGATGACCGTGGAATCCCTCAGTTTTTCACGCACCACGCCCCAAATTGTTTGTTCTGTTTTTGGATCTACATTGGCCGTGGGTTCATCCAAGACGACGATCTTGTTTCGCTGCAACAGCACACGAGCCAAACAAATCAACTGTCGTTCTCCTACACTGATATTTGCACCATTTTCCAACTGTTCATGATCAAGGTTCCCATGAACACTTTTCACAAACTCTTTTAGTTGTACATCTTTTAGAACTTGCCACAAATCTGCATCTGTAAACTGTTCAATAATATCGAGATTTTTCCGCAGTGATCCACTGAACAGAACTGGACTCTGGCCAAGAACGGATATACATCGTCGAGTTTCCTGGAGGTTGATTTGCTTTATTGGAATACCGTCAATGATTATTTCGCCAGATGATTCAGGCATGCGCATTAGAGCTGCCACAAAAGATGACTTTCCAGCACCCGTCCGGCCGGCAACACCGATCTTTGCACCCCCTTTAATATTGACTTTGATGTTCTTCAACACTTGTGATCTTCCTTGATAATATGTCAGTGATACGTCTTTGAATATGATATTTCCTTTATTTGGCCAGTTTTCCGGGGGTCGTCGTTCTATCACATATCCAGGCTCACACCCAAGCTTGGTATTCGTAAAAACTCGTTCAACAGCCGTCATCAAATTCTCAACCTCGGAGGTTTTTTGGACGGCGTAATGAGTCCGTCCAAATCTTTGAACGACATAAGCCAAGGCAAGTCCAGCAAACGCTAATAAGGGAAAAACTGTAATTGAGAATGAACCAAATAAGATGTCTAATTGATATTCCACACCGAACAGTGAAAGGAGTAATCCTATCACGCCCTTACCGTTGAAGGTTAAATAAGGCAATACAGGATGTTATCATGAGAAGATTCATTAATGCGAACAACTGCATTTGCCATGATGGACGCCTGTCTGTGCTGTTCAACGAGGTTGTGAAAAAACTGGGTGCACCGCCAATCGCCCAAAAAGAGGGAATTTTTTCAACTATTGTTAAAGATAATGATAATAATGATGATGTGTCAAGTGTTCACCGACACATCATCAGTGCGTTGATCACACACAGAAGACTTCTGATAATCGTCGAGAACCGAAGGAATTTAAGAAGCCATTGACATGGCCGTGGAATTTTCTGGTAAATGCATAGCGCAGGAAAGGTCTTAACTGAGAACTTACAATGAGCAGGTGCTTCACTGACGTAACACATACTGAATCCAGGCACAAGGGACAAAATTGGTTAGGAGTGAGTTAATTTCATATCTAAAGCCCGCCTAGCGGAATTCACCTCTTAAGAAGGTAGTCAAAATAGTACCTAGATGGTAATTAAGGATATATTCCACTTCTCAACTCGATTAATTTGAAAACTGACTTAAAAAGTACGCATAATGTTTATCCCTAATTTCCCTCAATTCCGAGCGAATGCATAATTTTTTTTATTTTTACTGATCACCTTAATTCTGATGAGCCCATGTAAGTAATTGGATTTTATTGAGCTTTTGCTCACTCGATCACAAAGTGCTTATGATGACGGATAAGTGTTTTATTAATACATACTCACCGGCATCCTGAGATACATAAACAGCTAATAAAGCCACTGCACCAACAAATAGTGATGCAAGAATTTCAAATCGCACACTGATCCATTTCCCACTGGCTAGTACCAAAATGTTAGCTTGATTCAGCAGATCTTGATGTCTTTACGAAAACAAGTGAAGAAGAGAGAATTATTGGGGTATTTTGGCAATACATGGATTGACTCTCGATAAAACAGGTTATAAAAATTTGTGATGACGATTGATCCCGGGTGTTTCATTACCCTAAATTGTCATGGAGTTTTAGATCTTCTAAGATTGCCTCAGTCAGGTCTTCATGCCAGCTCGTCGATGTCAATTTTCCTGGCAAGGTACACAGAACATAGGCGCCGGCTGAGGCTGAGGCCCTCATCTTTCAATCTGGGGTCTAGGGCGCTTCCCTCTCCCAAAATAGGCAGAGGAGAAAAACGGTCAGAGCCTTGGGTGAACTTAATTCATTACCATTCTATCGAGTATGGGACGTATCCTCCCAATTCTAATGATATGTTGTATGCATTTGATAAAATAAAGACGAGGCAAACCCACCTGTAAAACTGATCTGTGTGTCTGTGTGTCTTTATTGTTCAAAAGATAAAATTACATATCTTATGTTACATCTAATACAGGAAGTACACTTTCACAAAGCTACATTATACTTAAAAACAATTCTATTAAAAAATGTATTCTTAAAACGGTTTGTGCGAATAGCGGGCATGACAGGGGATTTATTTCTCAAATTATACCTCGTGATCTTGGTCTCAGGGAAGTAGGCTCTAAGAGGATGGCTCAGGATAGTTGAAACCTTGCGACAAATTTTGTGATCTTGCGTTTTAAGTAAGTCACCTATCACTAATTTCTTAGATATGTATTTACGTTTAAAACAACGATCTAAAAACTGCTGGGCTATAGTTAGCTCTGACTCAGAGGCCCCATGCACAGATAGAGCATACGTGATATTAGGTAGGACAATGGAATTAAATAAAACATCTACTTCTGCTTGGCTACATCCTTCCTTGCGGAGGCATCTGATAACGTATAACCCTTTATTAGCTTTACCTAACTTTTCTTTTAGGTGAGTACTGAATTTGCAGTTCGGCTGAAACGTGAGACCAAGAATGGTTATTGTACTAGTCTGAGGTATGCCAAAAATACTTTTGTAGGCCTCGGCAGTGTGACCTTTTTTATACATAATAAGCTCTTTACATTTAGTAGAATTTGAATTCATTCTATTTTGGCTTGCCCACTGTAAAAACTGATTTATTAAGTCTACAGAGTGATCTTTATAATAATATACCGGAGCAATAATCGTACAGTCATCAGCGTATTTGAAACCAAGTGTCTCGTTCCCTAATTTAATTTCCAGATCGTTAAGAAATATATTGAACAAATAAGGTCCTGAAACACTACCCTGGGTTGTGCCCTTGTTAACTGTTTTCCAATTACAGACATGATTCCCGAAAATAACTCTTTGTTTTCTATCTCGCAAAAAACCTAACCACCAGTTTATGATATACGGGTTAAGTGGTAGACTCTTAAGTTTCTCAGCAAGGAGTTGATGGCTCACAGAGTCAAAGGCCTTACTGAAATCCATCGCGAACATCCGCACTGCCTTGCACTTGGGATCATCAAGAAACTTGCAGATCTTATTCTGTATAAGTAGCAGAGCATCTGTGCAGCTCCCTCCTTCTCTATACGCGAATTGACTATTCAACAACTGTTCTTCTACCGGCCTTTGGGCGTGAATCTTATAGACTGCCTTTTCCAGGGCTCTTGCTATTACAGGGGTTACGTTGATCCCCCGGAAGTCCCCTCTTGCCACTGGAACATCAACTTTTGGCAGTGGGTTTATACTTGCCCTTTTCCACGATCTAGGCCATTGGTGCGTAGCGAGAGACAAATTCCATAGCTTAGTAATGATTGGAGTGAGGATCTCCGCATGGTCTTTCCACACCCAATACGGAATTTGGTCAGGACCAGTTGCAGTCTTCTTTAGAGTACTCAGTGAGTTCCATACATATCGTTCACTAATTTCCGGGACTTTCACCTCAGGACCAATTTCAAGTAACGCGGGCTCAACGTAATCGCCATCCGTACACAGGTCGCCGAAATACTCGTTCAAATCTTGAGCGGTCTCTCTATCCAGCGAAACGTTTGTGGACCGCCGGCGTTGAGATATCAAGTCTACGTTTTTCCACCATTCTCTGCTCCCCATTTTGCCCTCCAGAAGCATCCTTCTGTTTTCGCCAATAACCTTCAACACATTTCTACTAAGCTCTCTATGCTTATTAGTACGTAAAACAGAGATGCGAGACTTGCTACGTAGCATGTATTTAACTAGCGGTGTCATCCAACTTGGATCACGGGACGAAAGGGAAACCGTTCGTAAAGGCATGCACCAGTTAATATTTGCCAGGATCTTCAATTCTAAGATGTTCACAGCTGTTTCGATACTATCCGCCTCCAAAACATCATCCCAGCATTCTGATGCGAGGGCAAGGTAAAGAGCTTGCTTCCTATGCTCACGACAATCCCTAAATTGCACTTTCTTACGAATAGGCTTGAGTTTCTTGCCCGCTGGAACTATAAATCCAATGTGATCCGTCTTAATCAGCATCTTTATAGATAAAGCTTTTCCGAAGAGCTCTGGCCTATCTGTAAGACAATTATCCAAAAATGAATCCCCTCGTGTTGGAAAATCCACTAAAGCAGTCCAACCAGTAATGCGTTTAAGTCTCGTGAGATCAAGGTGATTAAGATCGCCACCGCAAACAATAGTAGCGTTTGGGTGATTATCCAGCATTGTGTCAAAGACATTAAGAAGATAATCCATTAAATCGCATTGCTGGTATGATGTCTTCGGGGGGTGATAAAGACCAGATAAAAGAATGTAATTCCCACTTGGCAGCAACACAGTCAGGCAAATAAACTCGTATAAATTAGAACGATAAACATCAATAACTGAAAGATTACTCCTTGTATAGATAGCAACACCTCCCCCATTCCTTAGATCGCATCCAGACCAATTCCTATCCCTTCTGAAGATATTATAACCCGAGATATTGACCACCGTATCGGGTACCTCAATTTTTAAATGAGTTTCCGACACAACACAAGCATCGATGTCATTATTTCTTAAGTCGGCCTCCAGAGCCACAACCGCTCGCACCCGACTAGTTGTTTTCCCCAAACTACAGATGTTAATAAACAAAAGTTTAGGGACAGCAAGCTGACCAGAACTAACAGAGGTGTGTTCGCGGGACACCACTTGTTTTGGTACACTGACGAGATTGCTAGGGTTTCGTCGTTTTTCAACCCGCAGTCGGGGAATAGCAAACCCACTTTCCGCCCTTCGTCCAATGACGACAGAAATATTCTGAATAGATCTCTCCTTCACATGCTGAACATTTTTTCTCAAACCTCCCCGATTACCACGAAACCTGAGCAGCTGTAGTTTCTTAAGCGTCTCTAAGACAGGGCTCGAAGGTTTACCAGATTTCTTTCTCAAACCGAGTAAATAGTTTCTTCCATAACATGGAATCTTACTTTCGTCCGACCAGGTTTGCTTTCGTAGATCATAGCTCTTCTCTGAAGAAATAGGACCAGGGTTCGTCTCCACATCCATAAAAACTGTAATGTCTATCGTTAACAGGGAGCAATCCGTCGCCGCAAGCAGTATATAACCATGTTTAACCCATTTCATGATAGGCCTTCGAAGTCTATCATGGCGGTGCACTCTTGTTGAGTAGCACTTACGAGCTGAGAAGGAAATTCCAAAGACGTCGCAACCAACCGAACTTTTTCCTCTCCAAATAGGCTTGAGAGAGTCAAAGTCTTCATCCAAGTATATATTGTAATAAAATTGAAGCTTAAAATTGATTAAAATAGCTAATAGAAGAGGAGCCAATATCCTCGTGGCCGCCATACTCGGCGCCTGCGCAAAAGTCCAACAAAATCACTTTGTCGGCCTCTGGTCCGAATCGTCTCTAGTCCATCAAGGGTCTCCGAAATGTGAGAGAACACTGGACTACGACATATGGACGCTAGCCTCATAAGCTCCCGAGATGTCTTCAAATAATACGTGGAGAGGTATATGGCAACCACAATCAATGGTATGAGAACGAAAGTAAGCCAAGGATTTATAATAGTTGGAACAATTGTTGATGCAAGCACGATTAAGAGAGCGTCAATTGCTAGCTGAAATGTTCTTGGTAACTGCTCGTCCAAACAGCCGATATCTTTAGAAAATCGATTAAGGATTCTTCCCACGGGATTCGAATCAAAGAACACGACGGGAGCTTGTAAAATAGCAAAGACCATGTTGTCATGAAGACGTTCAGAGCATAGTAAAAAGCAGGAGAGTAAAACAAATGTTCGTGCCAATATAAACATGAGGGATACACCAACAAGACATCCATACATAGCTAAGTTTGATTGATCTTTTTGATCTTGAAGAGGTTTCTTTGTCGCGAAAGAGAGCCACACATCTGGAGCAACCAACATCCCTGAGTGGAAAGAGAATGCAAAATTAGTAAGACTCAGGCAAACACTTTCCATGTGTTGATTTTAATTCATATAAAACGAAAAGAAGATTTTGACTCCTGACCTGATATACCTCAGACACACGTACTCGACAGGAAAGACAAAGACACTTTTTAATTGTGTGTCCAATTTATATTAAATCAGAACAAATTTAATGTATTTTATCCTTTCCTGTAGGTCAATATTAAATGGGAATGTTGAGATTTTCGAGGGACACGATGCAATAAATGGCGAAGTCTTAGGCCCGCTTTTACAGCTGTTTCATTGCGAAATTGGAAGTATTTTTCTGAACTAATTACAGAGAGAAGTAAAGCAAATTCAATGCAGTCTTGGATTTCTTTTGACTCTAAAAACAATTTGCTCAATCATGGCAAGCTCTTTCTGAGAGGCCGTTTTAAAGTCGTACCTTGAGCTGTTACAGAGAAAAGGGTTGTTGCCACAATCATCCAAGTGTACATTCCACTTCTGAAATAGTTCCAGTAAAGCTTGGAAGAAATTACTCCAATTTCGCGATCTTCTTGTGGCGTAAGAAGACTCCTGGTTTCTTTTGACGGAGATTCTATTCCAACCAAGCAGCCAGCAGATCGAACACTTTCATTTTCATTCTCTCTTACAAACTTCCCACCTGAATTGCCTTCGGTCGAAATCTTCTTGTATTGTGGGTCAGTGGTTTTATGAAAGATTCCTTTGTCTTGCAACTCAAGAAAACTTCCTCTTTCCATCACACGGCCCTTACACAATACGATCACTTCATCAGCGTCTTTCATGTGGTCTTCGTGATGAGAGACCATCATCCGAGTTTTACCGCTTAACAGTTCTTTGATACATTTGTCAAATATATGTTGTGCAACTTTGAAGTCAACGGCACTCAGAGGATTGTCCAAAAGGTACACATCTGCATTAGCGTACACTGCACGTGCTAAACTTACCCTAGCCCGCTGGCCTCCGCTCAAAGCAACTCCACGCTGGCCAACAAGTGTTTGATCAGAGTCAGGAAACTGCTGGATGTCGTCAGTCAGGGCGCAAGCTTCAATTACTCTGGTGTACTTTGCCTCTTCGTGTGACAAACCAAACAAAATGTTGTCTTGTATAGTTCCAGTAAATACCCAAGTCGTCTGAGGAACATACGCTACAGTTCCTTGGCAGGATACTTCTCCTTGTGTGAATGAAACTTCGCCAGCGATCACTGAGAGAAGAGTAGATTTTCCACTACCAACTGGCCTGGTGATGACTGTCAAACTACTTGTAGTTGTGCAAAGCTCGATATCCTGAAGAATGTAGGAGTCTCGTCGCTCCATTTGCTTGTACGTCAAACTTCTCACACGCAATATTGTTTCATCTTGTAATTCATTCACAATGGAAAAATCGCCCAGTTTTTTCTGAATATCCACTGAACTCCTCTTCTTATCACATGAGTTCTTCGCTTCAATTTCTGTTTCTTTTCGGCTTGAACGATCACTTGAAGTCACTCGTAAATTTCTCACGAGGAGAAATTCTTCAATTCTACCGAACGATGCATGAGCTTCGTATCCCTCTAGTAAAGCAAACGCAAGGAATGTGCAAATACATATCGAGAGCATGTTGTTAAATAAAATCATCATAAAAACGTTGACTGGTGTAAGAGTTTCTTCAGTCAGCACAAGAGCAATGACTGATAGCAGTGTTGCAATGGTAACTGAAGAGCATCTAAGGGCCAAAACACCTGCGCGAAGAGCGCACATCTTTCGGATACAGGAGATTTCATTTCTGAAAATAAAATAGACGTATAATTGGGATAATCTGGAAACAAATCAAACCTTGACTTACATACTTAGTGGTCTTAGCGTTCTAGGCAATCTCATTCGTTCGCCACTTAAAGCTTGTGCAATCATTAAAATCTGCTCAGTCCCAACTGTGTAGATGATGTAGGAGGTTTACAGTCACCTCGCCACCAGGAAGACTCGCCACCTCTAAGTCGCCATCAGTTAACTCGCCAACAACGCTAGCTAATTTTGTATAAATTCAAAGCTTTTGGCAACTCTTAAGTTTGATCTTGAGTCTCGCGAGCATCGCGTTAGAATGGGCAATACCACAGAGCCGTGCTGAAGGCTCAATAGTTTTTCCAAGATGGCGGAAGGTGAGTCAAGTGCGGGTAACGATCGAAAGTCACCAATTTGATCAGATCAAAGAAGATATCAAACAGGCTATCGAACGACGAAGTCTAGGCTGTAAATGTTTGGAATGTTTAACAAAGAAAAGTAAACTAAAGTGACTAGCTTTTTAATCGAACGAACGGCAATGCCGAAAAGAAATGTTATTGATCACCTGCATGTGTTTCGAAAGATCACAAGGAGATCCTGTTAACTTTTTGCTCTGTAACAACAATGAGCATTAAGTTAGAGCTCAAGCAAACGTATATTTAGTTAAAAATTTGATGGCAAGGTAACACGTCTTGGTGGCGCGATCGATTACATTTAGTTTGCTGGCTTAAACCACCGAAAAATTTGCTTCGCATCCTCGCGTGGTGAAAAGAAACGGAATCAAATACCATAACTATTACGATATAAGATGATTTTATGACCCTTCCTTTGTATGAAAACGTTGTTATAATTTCAAAAGATTCTAATCTGAATTTTTAATTTTTTTTCAAAATTACCCTCTAAAACAGTTGCATCGCGACTATCAATTTTTCCATTTTTCAACGGCAAAAACCCTTCCTGGTACATGGCTTTCGTTGTGCAAATGCTATCCCAGAGAAAGAGCAATCCTTTTTCTTTCAATTTATGAAATAAAATTTTGGGGTAATTCGAACGGCAAGTTTTGAGAACTGAAAACATCAACGGTACTTGCGTGAAATTTACAACTTTTGAACTTGCGGTTGCAATGACGAATCAAGCAGTACAAGAGTGAACTTGGACAGCAGTTTAAATACCTCGGGAATTCGATCCTTTTCCACTAGTTCAAAAACTAAACAAACGATTATGACTTCGTAGTGGCAATTATCTGAAAGAAAAAGCATTTTTATCGCGCGAAATTGAGCTGTAAACCTCTTGACAACACTTTCCGTACCTGCGCATTTGTTTACTTTGAAGCCTGACTTGTACCAGTTATCTAAATATGAAAAGTATTTATCAAAATGTTCGCATTTAGTCTGAAAGAAATCGTACAAGCAATGATGGAAGAATAGGACAAACATTTACTCACCTCATACACATATATTGTTGAAAAAAGACCAAAATCCCTCAGCTAAACTAGATTTCGTGACATCCTCTTTGACTAAACCTAGGTAGGAGGGTAGGGGTGGGGGTTGGGCTTGGGTCTGGGTCCAAAGCAGACATAAACATTCCCTAGTAAATCCCGTAAGCGCTAAAAAAAAAAAAAAAAAAAAAGCTGTGTAGGCTTTTCGAAAAAACACAAACAAATAAAATCAATCTTGGGACAGGAGCCGATCTACTGTTGGGAATTAAAACAGTGACGCTAATTCATCTTAATGCAACCCTCGTGCGAACAAGAAAACAGCGCTAAAATCTCGGTCCTTTTCCTTCTCATGGGTTTTGGTTTATCGACTGTCTGAGATACTTCTGTGAAGTCCCCTGAGGAAAACTGGCACTCAAAGCTAAGCGGCTGGGAATAATCTGGAACTAAAAGACCAAATGAAAATGTAATAAAATGACTCAAGTTTCGGCTCCGCAAATGGATAGTGTTTTTTTTGTTTGTTTGTTTTGGTCGTTGTTTTTGTTATTTAGGGTTAATTCACACGAATGATAAGTAATAGACGGTAAACTAGACTGTAGAGCATGAGTATAACTTCAATAAGAGAAAAAGAGTTTCTTTTCTTGATGTCCACTGTTTTTCTTTTCTTTTAAAGAAATTCCATACCGTGGACACAGCGTGACGGCAGCATAGACCCGTGTACTCAACATTTTAAAGCGTCACTATTCTTTGGAAAATCACTTATTGTATGGGCAATGTGAGTTTCTACCGGTCTGAGAAAGCCCAAATCCCCCACCCCCAACCCCACCCCCTTACCTGGGTCTAGTCAAAGAGGATGTCAGGCAATTCAGTTTAACTGAGGGATTTTGGTCTTAGGCTTGGGCTTGGACTTGGGTCCAAAGTAGACAAAAAGATTCCCAGGTAATTCCCATAATAAGCTATGTAGACTTTTCGAAAAATAAAAACAAACAAACAAGATCAATCTTGGGACAGGAGCCGATCTCCCGTTGGGAATAAAAAAAAGAAAAATGAGAATCCTTCCATCTCACCAAATCCCAAACCTCCCTCCCATCAGATGCTTATTACCCGAGAAGAAAACCTTAAGCCTCCGTGATGAAATAAAAAATATTTATAGTTAAAAACCAGACAGCCTAGGATCTGAAGGATTTTGCCGGCCTGGCATCTACAATTTTGGCATCAGGCATAATGTTCTATACGTTAGTGAGAATATACATGGTTGATAAAAGTTGAAGTCCTGATTTCCCTCATTAAAGCCGTATTTCCAACCCAATTATAAGTTTTTTGCTTCCAAACGTAAAATCAAAGAATGTTGATGTTGGAATGTTCATTTAATTAGTCGGTATAGACCCTAACTGTTACTACAACTGCATGCTACCAGACGTTCTCCAGCAGGGACAAGTAAGGAGCTTTGCGCCGTCCTTTGATGTTCATACATACATACATACATACATACATAAACTTTATTTATCCTCGGATTTTAGATTAGCTTATAAGCTAGTATCTCCGATCCTAATTACTACTTTAAAATTACAGCAAGAACAGGTTAAAAGATAAAAATAATTCATAATATAATAATATAATAATCGTTAATATAATAATATGTGATATAAATGTAATATTAACAGAAATTGTGCGCTGACAGTTTGCTCTTAAATTCGCTATAGTCTACAGTTTTTCTAAAGTGGTCAGGGAGGGAGTTCCAATACTTAACAGATGAATAGCTAAAAGAATTTAGACCGTATGTGGTTGTAAACGGCTTAGGAAGTGATAAAATATTCGTGCCCCTTAGGGAGTAAGCAGTGGATCTTAGCTTGATTAGTTGTTTCAGATAGCACGGATATTTACCAAGATGGAGACAGTTGAATATACAAATCATCATATTTTGTATCCTCCTGTTGGCTAAACCACACACACCTGCCTTGTCTAAAAGATCATCTTAGTTCGAGTCCCAGTCCTTTAAAACAAATCTTAAAATACGTCTATTTAAGGTGTCCAGTTTAACAGAGTCCTCTGAGTTACAAAAGTGTCATATCATTGAACAGTAGTGAAAATGGGGTAACATAAACGTTTTATAAAGGCGAAGCATAATTTCGGTAGAAATAAGTTTGCCAAATCTTTTGAGGACACTGAACTGATTATTTTTTTTTTTTACATACAGAGGATATGTGTTCCTTGAAGTTAAGTTCATTATCAAGAATTATTCCAAAAAGTGTTAGGCATCTTGTGGTTGAGAAGGAGAAAGGGTAATCGGTTTTGCCAAGAACCATCCCTTGGTGTTTAGCGGGGTTGGCTTTCATCCCATTGTCTTCGAACCATTTGTTTGCTATTTGTACATCATGATTGATCCGCTGTTCCAAGGCTACTGGGTCTACGTTAGATGTGTGCAGTTGGCAGTCATCAGCATATGTGTTTAGTTTTACAGACTTTATGTGAAAGATGAGGTCATTGAGGAACATGTTGAAAAACATGGGTCCCAGGACGCTGCCTTGGGGCACACCACGCTTCACGCTCATCCAATCCGAATAAGTATCGCCAATTTTCACTCGCTGCATTCTATCTGTCAAGTAGTCACCAATAAGGGCACAGCTGGATTCATGCATACCATACACTTTCAGTTTCGCCAGTAGCAAAGCATGAGGTACAGTGTCGAAAGCTTTTGACAAATCCATTGATATAACCGCCACGATCTCTTTATTATCTAGACTACGCCTCCAGTCCTCAGTCATCCTAAGCAAAGATGTCTCACAGCTATGGTGCCTTCTGTACGCAGATACGTGTTCAGACAATATGTTTTGGTAAAAGTCGCGCATTTGAGCTGAAAGCAACCTCTCGAAAACATTATTAAGCGCAGGTAGAACGGTCACTGGTCGGTAATTGCTTTTATTCAGTTCGTTGTCCTTTTTAAATATAGGAGTAACTTGACCTAATTTCCAGCGCGACGGATACTGTCCTGTCCTGATCGAGTGATTCATTATTGCAGCAATAGGACCAGCAATCGCGTTGGCAGACTCTTTTACCAGTCGCGGTGGTATTCTGTCATGACCACCGGTTTTGCGGGAGTTGATTTTGAGTAACAATGCTTCCACTTGGGTTTTATTAGTATATTGAAAAGCAAATTTGTTCTTCTTTGTTCATCACCTCAATATCAAAATGTTTGCAAATGGAATGCAGCATGGAAACACTTAGCTGTCGCAGTTTACCTGCCTTGTGCGTGTCACATAAATTGAAAGTGTAAAAAACAATTGGGTGCCTTAGTCCCACCTCCTCTAACACAACTGCGCGAACATTTTCTAATTCCTACGCGATTTCCTCTTCAGCGGCCATAATATCTTCGTCTTGATCAGATTTTGGATCGTCGGAATGAGAATGCCGGAGTTTAGAGGCTCTTCTTGAAAAGTATGACGGAATTTCCTGCTCGGTCAGAAATTCACTTACTGTGAACAGTTTTTCCCCTTCCTGGTTTCGCGCGTAACGCATGTCACGTGCAACATCCACTGGATAAAGTTTCACTCCTGTTCTTGTCCTACTTTAAATTTCGCGTCTAAGTACTGTCGCTGGGAATCACCAAACCTCGTTGCCTTTCTACCGGGCACCGACTTGACACAGCCTTCAGGATGGCTGGTTTTTCGCCTCACAAAGTAGTTTATAATGGTATAATACTTTGACATTGTCCATATGACTTTCTGTGACCGGTAGAAACTCACATTGCCCATACAATAAGCGATTTTCCAAAGAATAGTGACGCTTTAAAAATGTCAGTGAGTACACGGTTCTATGCTGCCGTCACGCTGTGTCCACGGCATGAAATTTCTTTAAAAGAAAAGAAAAACAGTGGACAGGAAAAGAAACTCTTTTTCTCTTATTGAAGTTATACTCATGCTCTACAGTCTAGTTTACCACCTATTACCTATCCTTCGTGTGAATTAACCCTAAACAACAAAAACAACAACCAAAAAAAAAAAAAAAACTATCCATTTGCGGAGCCGAAACTTGTGTCATTTTATTACATTTTATTTTTTCAGTTTCAGATTATTTACGGCCGCTCAGCTTTGAGTGCCAGTTTTCCTCAGGGGACTTCACAGAAGTACCTCAGACGGTCGATAAGCCAAAACCCATGAGAAGGAAAAGGACCGAGACCTTAGCGCTATGTTTTCTTGTTCGCACGAGGGCTGCGTTAAGATGAATCAGCGTCACTGTTTTTATTCCCAACAGGAGATCGGCTCCTGTCCCAAGATTGATTTTGTTTGTTTTTCTTTTTTCGAAAACATTACACACCTTTTCTTTTCTTTTTTTTCTTTTTTTTTTTTTAGCGCTTACGGGGTTTACTAGGGAATATTTTTGTCTGCTTTGGACCAAAGCCCAAACCCAACCCCTCCACCCCTACCCTCCTACCTAGGTTTAGTCAAAGAGGATGTCACGAAATCTAGTTTAGCTGAGGGATTTTGGTCTTTTTTCAACAATATATGTCTATGAGGTGAGTAGATGTTTGTCCTATTCTTCCATCATTGCTTGTACGATTTCTTTCAGACTAAATGCGAACATTTTGATGAATACTTTTGATATTTAGATAATTGGTACAAGTCAGGCTTCAAAGTAAACAAATGCGCAGGTACGGAAAGTGTTGTCAAGAGGTTTACAGCTCAATTTCGCGCGATAAAAATGCTTTTTCTTTCAGATAATTGCCACTACGAAGTCATAATCGTTTGTTTAGTTTTTGAACTAGTGGAAAAGGATCGAATTCCCGAGGTATTTAAACTGCTGTCCAAGTTCACTCTTGTACTGCTTGATTCGTCATTGCAACCGCAAGTTCAAAAGTTGTAAATTTCACGCAAGTACCGTTGATGTTTTCAGTTCTCAAAACTTGCCGTTTGAATTGCCCCGAAATTTTATTTCATAAATTGAAAGAAAAAGGATTGCTCTTTCTCTGGGATAGCATTTGCACAACGAAAGCCATGTACCAGGAAGGGTTTTGTTGCCGTTGAAAAATGGCAAAATTGATAGTCGCGATGCAACTGTTTTAGAGGGTAATTTTGAAAAAAAATTAAAAATTCAGATTAGAATCTTTTGAAATTACAACAACATTTTCATACAAAGGAAGGGTCATAAAATCATATTATATCGTAATAGTCATGGTATTTGATTCCGTTTCTTTTCACCACGCGATGATGCGAAGCACATTTTTCTGTGGTTTAAGCCCTCTCGGAGGTGAAAATTCAAAAAAATGATTTTTGTGGAAAATATCAATCGCAAGAAACTGAATCTTACATTTTCTAAAATAGTTTCATAAGGGCTTTAATGTGACAAAGTTTGGGAGATTTCGATTTTTCCATCTTGCACACCTATCCGTGGTATTTATAGAAAGTCTCTCTTAAAAGATCATACCATGTACTTTTTACGTGGAGTGTGATTGGGTGTTTTTTTTCTTTCTCGTGAATCGTACTTTGTATATATATTTTTATTCATGTCCACGCGAACGAATTTTTTTATAATTTAAAAGTGATTCTAGAACAAATAAGATAAGACATTTTGTCCTCTCCTGTCGCGTAAGACTGGTTTAAGGTTACTTCCCACCTTCAGAGGTCGAAAAAATCGTTTTTTCTTTATTGGACTAGATTGAAGTTAGACATTTTAAATAACGTTTGCAAAAAGAAAAATTTTGAAATCTCAAAAAGCGTCCGACTTATTAAAGAAAAATGTATTTGGAAAATCTGTTCTCATGGATCAAAAACAGAAATCAAAATTAGAGAGGAGATCCTGGGCAAAGAAAAAGAAAAAGACAGGCCCAAAGAAGAGAGAAATGGCACTATGTTATCAGGGAAGAAAAACAGTCCTAGCAAACCTCTCCACGCTGGCATCCGAATTCCGGACAAAGAAGTCGCCATCAAATCTACATTTTTCGCACATAAGGTTAAAAACGAAGTTTCCTTTCAATAAGCAAGTACCGGCTTTGATACAAAAGATTAAGGGCTGATAGTTTCGAAAGAAACTGTTTGGGGCTGCGTCGGTGGGGGTAACGAAATAATTTGGATATATCAACAAAGTTGAAATGGTAAATTGGCCACCGTAACGATTACAAAAACTGACGCTTCTAGCGTTAGCTCCGACGAAGGGCTAACGCTCGAAACGTCAGCTTTTGTAATCGTTACGGTGGCCAATTTACTACTTCAACTTTGTTGAAATATCCAAATTATTTTGATACAAAACATCGGTTATCACTCGAATCGTATATATGAAATCATGAATAAACCTACCTGAGGGAACTCATTTCATCGATAAGGGTATTACTTAGGAGATTCGCTGTTTTGCCTTTCAGAAGTTTTTCCAGCTTTACCTTATTTGCCGCGGGTTTTTCTTTGCCAATTTTTGCCCATTATACAACGTTTAACAGAGCGAGATAAAAAAAACACGTGACTGCTATGCGATACTTTTCCCGGGAAAATCTTGATGCATTGTCATTCATTGACGCCAGGAGGTCCCATCTTCCCATTGGTTCGCGGCTTCAAGAGGCGACATAATCTCTTGGTGTGGCGCTAGTTGTCTAAAAACGTTTAGGAGCTAAAATCTCGCATTTTATTTTGTAGATTTGACCGATTTTCGTGAAATTTCGCCAAAACATTCACGGGATAGAGACGAACAATAGTGTGTCAGGAAATTGTGATATTTGAAATATTTTTCACGTTGTGTCCATTTACGCAACACGTTTCGCATATTTTACGCTACTTTAACTTTAGATGCGGATATCTTGACAACCAATCAGAATATCGGAAAAGCCTGACACACTTTTGTTGACTGATGCCTTGTGAATAAGACTGTGCAGCCATTTTGCTCGTGCTGCGGGATCCGATACCCGATAAATTATGTAGAAGGACCCTCGGTCGTTTCACGCCTTACCGGCTCCTGATACTCCCTAAATGAAAAATATCGCCTAAATTGTATTTTTATCGTAAACTACATTTAATAAGCTTTCTTTTGATGTATAGTTTGTTATGGTTTTCTTGAAACTAGCGCGCATAAGAATTTTTTCCCGAGGGACACTCGCGAAGGTGGGAATTAATTTTAAAGACAAGAAAAATAAAATCATAATTCGTGAACTTGGTTTTTCTGTTATTAGGTGAAGCGTGATCGTCTTGAGTCTCGCGTGAACCTGAAAGATTTTTGGATATTATACGTGAAAAAACCAGGAAAGATTTATTACTCGACGTTTCGGGGTCATCGTGACTCCATTATCAAGAGACTAGTTTAAAAACATGCAAATAAGGAAAGGTACACGAGCGCGTAGAAGGGCACACAAGGAAATCATCTTCTATCTACAAACACTACCACCTCCAGCACAATAGTGAAATGCCTGAACGCTTGATCGAGCAATTCAACGTCATCACGAAATGTAACGGCAAATTTGATTGCCTTGTTAATGAAATGTTGTATATTCGCATGCGTAAGCCAACACTGAACGTGCAAACGGATTCCATCCGCGCCAAGGTGTTTGTTTAAGCCGTTCAGTCTAATTTATGCTATTCTTGTACCTTTCCTTATTTGCATGTTTTTAAACTAGTCTCTTGATAATGGAGTCACGATGACCCCGAAACGTCGAGTAATAAATCTTTCCTGGTTTTTTCTATGCCTTTGCTTTAGCAAATCCCTGCTGATCAAGTGTTTGAAAAGAGATAATCAGCTACATCTGTTTCGGAAACTCGAACGCTGTAGCAAAAAGCAAATCAACTGCGAGGGATCAATCAACTTTCTACGACTATGCCAGAGCTTCGAACTCACACCTACTTTCGCCAAGATCGACAAAGATAGGCGTGCTAAGTGGAAGAAATCATCTGCTTCCTTTACAAAGAACGTGATCGCGGAGGAGCTCAGAGTAAGAATACATGAGAGTATGGTACTTCGTGAGGAAATCAATGGCATCTATGATGAAATCCGTCAGACCTGTTCACTATTCCGCTATATGTGCATCTTACGAACCATCACTATGCTTCGGAATAAACTTCAACTTGAAGTTACGAACACTCACACTCGAAAGATCTCAAGGCTTCTCTACAGAGAAACTGACGTCGACGAACACATCCTGAATATTTCCTCTTACGAACTATCGTTCTTCCAAAAATTGGTTCTCTGTCGTGGCCTGAAATTTGCGATCCCACAAAGAGTGTCTCCAGTTGAGATCAAGGCAAGCTTCGAGAAAGCATATTGGAACCTTGAACGGCATCTACCAAACGAGAATTTACGCGAACTAGCAGCCGCATCCTTACGATCTGTTGCGCTAGAGTATATTAATAAGAGTAGCCCAAAACCTCCTAAAGCCCTCTTGCAAGCTATTGAAGATCTGAAAAAACGCGATGACATCGTTGTCACAAAACCGGATAAAGGGTCTGGTGTTGTTGTTATGGATAAATCAGAATATCTTCGCCTACTATCCGAAGCGTCAATAAACGATACCAGCAAATTCCGATTCGTCGACTCGGAGAGACCGAGAACCAGAGGACGACCTCCTAAGTATTACCACCCTCTCCTTCAGAAAGAAAGGGAGTTGGAAACTCTCGTTCGAAAGATTCTACCGAAATCCATTGCTGACGCTCTCCGCCCGAAAGGGTCCAGACTCGCACACTTGTATGGCTTGCCGAAGACACATAAAGAACAGTTGGCCGTGCGGCCAATACTCTCTGCTACTAACACCTACAATCACTCGCTAGCGAAATGGCTTGACGACAAATTGAAACCCCTGTCGTGCAACCAATATACAGTGACAGACACATTCCGCTTTGCTGATGAAGTACGAGGCTTCGAGATCAGGAACGGCGAAATTTTAGTTTCCTATGACGTCATCTCATTGTTTACAAATGTACCATTGGAGGAAACAATACAGATCTTAGCTGAAAAAGCCTTTGCCCAGGATTGGTTCAACGAGACGCACAGCTTGAACATCTCTAAAGCGGACCTAATCGACCTCCTCCGAGCAGCTACGAAAAACCAGCTTTTCCAGTTTGACGGTGCTTTATATGAGCAGACAGATGGAGTCGCTATGGGTTCTCCCCTTGGACCGTTGCTGGCTAACGTCTTCATGTGCTCGATTGAGGAAAACCTCGAACGACACGGTCAACTTCCGCGCTATTACCGGAGGTACGTCGATGACACCCTGACCGTAATGCCTGATAGGGTGACCGCTGGCCAGTTTCTAGACACCCTTAACTCTACCCATCCCTCCCTCCAGTTTACCATGGAAGTCGAACGGGAAGGAACCCTTCCCTTTCTAGGAATTGAACCACTTAACCGTGCACCAAAGATTGAGAGTAAGGTCTACATCAAAAGAACCAACACGGGTCTCCTTCTGCATTTCCAGAGTCATGTTGACATTAAGTACAAGCGCAGCCTAGTTAACACCATGGTGGATCGCGCTTATCGATTATCTTCTAACTGGTCTTTCTTCTCCGAGGAATGTGACCGCCTTAGAGGGGTTTTTCATAACTTGAAATACCCAAAGCCACTGGTTGAAACTACAATCAAGCGGTTCGTTGAGAGAAGGATTTCATCTGCAGAACCCTGTCCATCACCAGACGTACCATCGGAGACTGTGAGATTAGTGTTACCCTTCAAGGACCAGTCGTCAGCTAATCATGTTAAACAACAACTGAACAGTCTAAGCTCGAAGTTAAGCGTGACTGTCCAACCAGTGTTCGTTAGCCCTAAGCTCGATCAACAGCTTAAGCAACACGAAATTAAGCCCCCTATTGTTAACCAACAATGTGTCGTTTATGAATTTAAATGTAACCTGTGTGATGCAGGGTATGTGGGCTATACTCGTGGTCACTTACACGAGCGCGTAGAAGGGCACACAAGGAAATCATCTTCTATCTACAAACACTACCACCTCCAGCACAATAGTGAAATGCCTGAACGCTTGATCGAGCAATTCAACGTCATCACGAAATGTAACGGCAAATTTGATTGCCTTGTTAATGAAATGTTGTATATTCGCATGCGTAAGCCAACACTGAACGTGCAAACGGATTCCATCCGCGCCAAGGTGTTTGTTTAAGCCGTTCAGTCTAATTTATGCTATTCTTGTACCTTTCCTTATTTGCATGTTTTTAAACTAGTCTCTTGATAATGGAGTCACGATGACCCCGAAACGTCGAGTAATAAATCTTTCCTGGTTTTTTCTATGCCTTTGCTTTAGCAAATCCCTGCTGATCAAGTATACGTGAAAAGGCCAAATATTTTTAAGTGACTGAGTTTTTTAAAGGGGACCCTCCCGAAACCGTTAGAAGAATAAAATTGAGCAGCCCTCTTGTCGGAGGTCGACAATAAAAATTTATCCTTTTTTTCTCGACGGTTAAATTTTTAAGCCGTTTGACGGCCTTTGATCACCAGCAAGAAAAAGTATCGTCCCATCCTCTTTCGGCCACATAAATTTGTTTTGGTTTTGTCTAGACCAATTATATCGCGGCAAAATGATAAAGACAAAACTGTTTATGACCCGGACTGTTCACCACTATATGAAAAACATCAAGCATTGCTTGCTGCCTTCGCTTTTCTACTTAAAGCTGACTTCGCGTTTTTCCAATTACTTTTATAATAAAGGCCTTTTTGTCGTCATTCCCTTATTATGATCAAGTGAATCCTTAAAACGCCAAATGTTAATGAAGGTTGATCACTTTCATTTCAAAAGAAAATTTATAAGTTATTATGTCCTCCTACACCTACTTTAACCGGCGCGGGGGATAGTTGGGGAAATTATTCCGCCTCCTGAAACCGCTATGCAATGGGACAACGGGACCTCCTGGGGTAAATGACGATGGATCAAGATTTTCCGGGAAAAATAATGCATTACAGGCACGTTCTTTTAACTCCATCACTCAGTGGAGCGTTGAGGAGAACGTCACAATAATGGGCAAAGTTGCCTGTACTGAGAACTGAAGTTATCACTAGAGATTTTTTCTTTTGGAAGTTTGTTTTGTTGACTCAAGTAAAACTTGCGTAAAGCATTTGCATAAAGCATATTTGATTGATAGTCTTGTTTTTTTCCTTGCATGTGAATGCTCTTTTTGCAAAGGTTTAAAAGACCACCAAGTTATGTTTACTTTCTGCGTCGACTGCCATGTTAAATATCCGTTTCTTTGTTTTATACAGTGCTCTCCCGCTACAATTACGTGTTTACTTTTTACTCGCCAGTATGGACTAGACTTTCTCATATGAAGTGCCATTTTCCAGTGAACAACGTAAATTTTCTGACATAATTCTACCTCACCGAAAACCATTTTGGCAAGGGAACAAAATGCTACCGTTGTAATTGCTAAGAATTATTCAGACAACAGTGGCAATAGACCATAAAATACATGTGTATGAACTTTATTTCCACTGATATCTTTTGAAATTAGATCTTTTTCTTTTACAAAAGTGCAAACATCAGTTACAAAGTGTCCATCTCAAATCACCCATCGAAAAAAATGATACTTGCATGCATGGCATGCCTGTGTTTGTTCTTTCCTTGAAAGAATGGTACTCTTTCTTTCTTCTTTGGGCCTTTTTTTTTTCTTTTTCTTTTCTTTACCCAAGGACTTTGTTCTGCTTTTGATTTTCCACGAGCAAAGATTCTTCAGGAGTAAAGAGCTTCTGCGCGTGAATTTTGTTAAGTGCAAGATGTAAATAAAATATGCAAATAACGTGAAGTTTAACGTTTGTGAATATGTGAAAGTCACATATTTGAACTGCGGTTAAAGAACGAGTATGACAGCGATCTTCGCGGTAACTGAACTGATGACCGGCAGTCTGATATTTTGCTCAAATTTAAGGAATCAAAGAAATCCATCCAGTTCAAACTATTAGTGTCCAGTGTCCAACTTGTCGAAATCTGCTACTATTCCATGTTTCAAAACTAAAATTTTATCACAGTCTTTGATGGGGTGTTCAATTGACGAGCTATCGTGATGACCGTGGAATCCCTCAGTTTTTCACGTACCGCGCCCCAGATTATTTGTTCTGTTTCTCGTTCTACATTGGCCGTGGGTTCATCTAAGACGATGATCTTGTTTCGCTGCAACAGCACACGAGTCAAACAAATCAACTGTTGTTCTCGTACACTGATATTTGCACTAGTTTCCAACAATTCATGATCAAGTTGCCCGTGAAGACTCTTCACAAACTCTTTCAGTTGTACATCTTCTAGAACTTGCCACAAATCTGCATCTATAAACTGCTCAATAAGATCGAGATTTTTCCGCAGTGATCCGCTGAACAGAACTCAATCGAATTAGGAATTAGTTTAACGGTACTCACCGGCATCATGAGATACATAAACAGCTGTGAAAGGCACTGTACCAACAAATAGTGATGCAAGAATTTCAAATCGCACACTGATCCATTTCCCACTGGCCATTACCAGGATGTTTGCTTGATTCAAAACATCTTGGTGTCTTTGAGAAAACAAGGGAATAGAACAAAATTAAAGGGGCATTCATTACTTTCTGCTTTCATTTGAAAAAACGTCTATTTGAGATGACGGGTGCCTTTTTCGTTCTGAGGGAATTGCATTTACTTTGCCGCAACTTATTAATGAAAATGACGTTATGACGTCTCTCTTTTATCTTTAGTGAAGTAGTTCATTTCTGAAAAAACATTTTGGCTACCTCTGGGTGCCAGTTAAACGCTTGCCTTATTGTCTAGGTGAATTATTTCGGTTGTGAACTCCTGCTTCATCATCTCGTAAAATTGGTGATGACAACTGATTTCTTGTAATGGACAATTAACGGTTTCTTATGGGGAAAATTGCTACCCTCCCATTTAAGGAGTTATAGATTGTCTCAAACTACCCCTGTCAGGCCTCCATGACAGCTCTTCTGCCTAAGAACACAACACATTGACGCCGGCTAAGGCGTCAATCTGGGGCCTAACGTGCCAATCATCGGTGCAACGCACTTCCTTCCCTCAAAATAAGCAGTCCGAGCCTTGGTTGCGATTAAACTCCTTGCCCTTTGGTGTGGACCGTATCCTCCTAATTACAGGATATGTTGTATGTGTTTGATAATAAAAGACGAGGCAAACCCACCTGTAAAACTGATCAACAAAATCGCTTTGTCGCCCTCTGGTACGTATCGTCTCTAGCCCATCAAGGGTCTCCGAAATGTGGGAGAACACTGGACCACGACATATGGACGCTAAGCTCATAAGCTCCCGAGATGTCTTCAAATAATACGTGGAGAGGTATATGGCAACCGCAGTCAACGGTATGATTATGAAAAGATCTAGAAGCCAGGGAATCGTGACAGTCGGGACAATTATTGATGCAAGCAAAACTAAGAGTAACTTCATCGCTTGATAAAAATGTTCTTGGTAAATGTTCGTCCAAACAGCCGATATCTTTAGAAAACCGATTAAGGATTCTTCCCACGGGATTCGGATCATAGAACACTACTGGAGCTAGTAAAGTAGCAACGACCATCTTGTCATGAAGACGTTCTGAGCATCGTAAAAAGCAGGAGAGTATTACATATGTTCGTGGCAATATAAACATGAGGATACACCAACAAGACATCCATAGAAAGCTAAGTTTGATTGATCTTTTTGATCTTGAGGAGGTTGTTTTGTCAAGAACGCGAGCCCCACGTCGGGAGCAACCAACATCCCTGCGTGGAAAGAGAATGCAAAGTAATTTTAAAAAGATCCAGGCTACAACTTTCCATGGGCTGATTCTCATTCATGTAAAACGAAAGGAAAAGGATCTTGCTTCCTGACTTGACGTTCCTTAGACACACACATACACTCGTTAGGACAGACGAAGAAACCAAATTGCTTCCAATTCAGTATTTCAAATCAGAACAAATCTGATATTTTTTTCGCTTTGCTTGTAGTTCAAGATTAGATGGCAGAGTGTTGAGTTTTCAAGGGACACGATGCGATAAGGTGAGAAGCGCTTAGCCCGCTTTTACAGCTGTTTCATTGAGAGTCTTACCTTGAGCTGTTATGGAGAAAAGAGTTATTGCCACAATCATCCAAGTAGACATTCCCGGCGCTTCCGAAATATTTCAAGTAAAGCTTGGAAGAAATTACTCCGATTTCGCAATCTTCCTGTGGCGTAGGGAGACTCCTGTCGTTGAATGTCGTTTGATCTTGTACTTCATTCACAATCGAAAAATCACCCAGTTTTTGTTGGCGATCTACTGAATACCTCTTCATCTCTGTTGAGTTCCTCATTTCAATTTCTGTTTCTTTTTGGTTGGAACGATCAGTTGAAATCACTCGCAAATTTTTCAGAAGGAGAAATTCTTCAATTCTACCGAGCTAGACATAAGCTTCGAAACCCTCTAACAAGGCGGGTCCAAGGTAAGAGCAAATAAATGTCCCGAGAATTTTGTTAAATGAAATCAGTATAAAAACGTTGAGTGGTGTAAGAGCTTCTTCAGTCAGCACAAGGGTAATGACTGACAGGAGTGTTGCAATGGTTATTGCAGGGTATCTTAGGGCTAAAACACCTGTGCGAAGTGCACACATCTTTCGGATAATGATGATTTCATTTCCAATCAACAAACCTACTCCCTACCGTGTAGATATTGTGTGATTAATATTATGGATAACTGAAATTTCTAAATTTCTGACGAGGTTTTCCCACATCGCATTATGATTCTTCTGAATACAGAGAAAACTTGCAATGCATCTAAAGTGGTTTCCGTCTAACGTTCTCTTCAATTTTGTGCATGGTTTCCAAAAAAATTTAAAAAGGCAGTATGGTTTCATCAGCCGTGAAACTAGAACCATAAGACATAAAATTTAGGTGTGTTTCGGTGACTCCTTTCATCGTGAAGCGTAATGTGGAAATGGGCATGGTGCTATTTGGCCAAAATAGTTCGTCAAAGAACCTTTTTAACAGCCTGCATTGAACTTGGTCTAAGGGCAAAACTTCTAGTTCCACAATAATACCTTCGCGTTTTTTCTGATTTTTTGCCGGTGTTCATCTTCCCAAGCATGCATTTTGATAGAACTATCCCAGAAGCCACCTGGCTCATCAGAAAGATGCGTTGGTCGGAGACCGCTGCTGTACGCAAGCGCCAAACAGCACCTCTTTGGGCCACTGAAGCAAAACATGGAGGAAGAAGGTACAAAAAAAGTACTCCCAGAAGAGACTGCCAGCCAATCAAATACACGATCAAAAACTGTAAATTGAGGAGCTCAGTGAATGCACTGAAACCAAGAAAGATCCATTTGATTGCTCTTTCCAATCGCTGAACATCGTTTGAAACCAGGTAAGGGCGTAGCCAGGGGGGGGGGTCCTGGGGTGCCCGTGACCCCCCTTGGTAGGCCTTTTGAGAAAACAACCTACAATATTCAGGTGGTGAAAACGCCATAACAATATCTTGGCCTGCCCACTATACTCTCACTACTCATCCCGAAACTGTAACATGAAGTAAAACATGCACGGCGGGGAGGTCGACATGACAATCTGGTGAGTAGCCTCTGTGCCCCCCCCCCTCCCCTTTGAAAAATCCTGGCTACGCCCCTGCCAGGTCAATCACTTTATCTGTTGAGCACTCGAACAATGTGTCCTTGCCGAGTAGGGTCTGGGTCTGGAAGGGAGAAATAACTCCTTTTACATTCATCATCAAACTTTGTTTGGGCGCGATTGATCTAACATAACACGTGACTGAACCCAACCAAAAAACTGAGGAAAATGTGTATAATAGTTTTCTTTGAAGAAAGAGATAGATAAAAATTATAGATCTACGACATTCACTATAGTTTACTTAAACTGGTTGTACTTCCTAAATTTCAATTCTTTCCGTCAGCGGTATGAATCTACGGTGGAAAAACGTTATACTGTTCTTACAGAAGAGTTAACTAAGCTTGTTGTTAGAGCCACGCCGGTGAATTTCTTAAACAGGAATCGCTTTTTCTGTCGATATAAAGCGAGAGTTTTGGGGCAAGAAAGATTAGGACGAGAGTGAGTTTCTTGTGCCCTCTTTACTTGCTTCATGAGATATCAAGACCACGGTAATTTATAAATGTCAGTTATATTCATGCTAAGTGTTCCTTAGTAATAGCTAAAAAGAAGGTTGGATTCTGGAAATTGGAATTGCCTTTAACAGTATAGGACGTTGACCATAAATGAAATAAGGCCTCTTGTGATTTCAGAATTTAGCCATTCTTTCGGGATAAAGCTAGGGTAATCATGCTTATAAATGGAATATCGACTAAATTATTTCACCCTCTACTTTCTATCGGAATAAATGTACCTACCTTATGATAGACTAAAGCTTTTAGAGCACTGCTAAGTCTTATTGCCAATAATTCACATCTGTACATAAGCATTTGAGCTGTGACTCTCTCCATCAAAGTGCTGAAACAAAGAGCAAGCGCGTATCCGTAGAGAAGTTCTTCCTGTGAGTCAGGCAACATTAGCGCTGAAAGTAGATATCCAAGAAAAAAAGGGAGGGGACTAAAGAAGGATGAGCGAAAAATACCCATGCAAATGAGGATCATAACTTCCCTAGAAAAGATTGTTCTCATGACACTTTTCCAAAGCTTTGGACGTCTCCGAGTTTCATGGCGTTTTATGTTTTCCTTCCTCCAGTCCTCTAGAAGATTTTCATCTACGAAAGAAGTACGATTTTGTTTTGAAAGAGATAGAAAATCACTCTGCTCCAACGCTTGTTGTTTTCCTATCTTGAAGAGACTGTTCGTCCATCGAAAGAGAACACAGGAAACAAAGCCGACTTTTTGCAGAGCTTTTTCGTCGTCTTGGAGATCTTGTTGTACCCGTGCCTTGTCATTTCCAGATTAAAATGAAAATCTAACACTGCAACATAACATCAGAAGGAGAACGTAAAGTCAGAGCCCAGAGCGTCAACTATAGGCTCCTCAAAGGTTTGTTGTAAGATTATCAAAGGTTTTAAGTTACAAAGAAGTAAGAATCTTTCAGACCAGAAATTCGCCACAATCTCTCTGATTTTGCAATATCAGTTTTCGGGTGCAATTTTATGCGGAATTCCCTCGTCGAGTAATGAATTTTCCTATAATATACGGAGTAAACAAAATTTACAGAAATTTGCAGACCTGCTTATTCTATTCCTCAGCATAGTATGGTAATTACAGCCTCGAGGGATTTAACGGAACAGTGACAGAAAAGCTGGCTTCGCACTTCCTCTCTTAAAAGAAAAATTGAAAGAAACATCTTACAGTTTAACTCGCTCTTGTGGCAGCTCCAGCTCGACTCATTAATGGGTTGTTAGACTGTTATTTTCAGTTTTCCTTTTTATAATTTTACCAGATGCTGCAGCTTGAGCGCAGATGAACGGAGCCCAAATCAAGTCGTTGATACCGTAGAAATCAATATGTTGGCTAAAACTCCCAACTGGCTTTTGGTTTCCCCGAGAGAAATTCGTTTCTTGTATCGCTCAATAAAAGGTAACGAAGTCTCAGTTATCGACTCTCGAAATGATCTGAACTTGCTGTTTTGGTTTGGTTGGGCGGCGGGAATGGCAGGGCGTGATGTGGTCAGAAACAAGTTCTCCACGTACGAGGCTATTTTAAATATTTAAGTCTTTCAGTGTTAAATATGAATATTTCAAATGTCAGTTATTAAAAATCACCATAATGTGAGTATTGCCGTTTGTCACTGTCACACCATCATCAAAGCCATTCAAGAAATAGAGCCAAGAATCAAAGAGATAGAAAGAAAAGAATATTCAAACAAAGATTCAGGTCCTGCAATATTTCTTGCAGAAGATATTTGAAGAATTGTTTTACTCAAATTTATAAGGCTTTGTATGGAGGCACCATGATTATGTATCTCTGACTTGGCACAAATATGGCGGCCTGAAGCTATCAACAACATATATATGTCATCGAGTTTTGCCATAAAATTCTTGTAGTCGTCTTCTGAGGGCTCATAAACATATACGTATGAGTACTTATTCTCATACGAAGACTGTTCAGGTTGCATAATCTCAGCGGATAAGTTACTTTTTATAACCTTCGTGATGGCATTCTCGGCCGCCATTTTAGAAATTCATTCTTGCTGTATCACAAGACCCTATCAAGAACCCAATCAAACTGAAAATTTGTAAAAAAAGATAAGTCTTCACAAAACCAAGAATATTTGGAAACCTGAAGACTGGTTTCCAAGGGTAGAACCTAATATTAGGAAAATTCAGCAAAACACGACGGCAACGCCAATGACGACGTGGCAAAAAAAAAAAAAGATCTAACGGGCTCTAATAGGTCATAAAGTGTGTTTCAAAACTTTGTACATTTCTTAGCCGTCCTCTGCAAAACAACAACGTGAAATCACTAAATGATTTGCGGGGTCTGAGAACGTAAACTCCGACGGCAGATCATTTAGGCTTTTGGGACTAAATGCATCTCACATAAATTATGCTGAAGTTGGAGTGTGGCGCCGTAAGAGACGGTAATCCCTCAGCAAAATTCCAACTTAAATAAAAGTTTTCTATTTTGCTTTCAAAACGATATCTTCCTCGGCATTGCTGTCTTGACCGCTCAAGGTCCCCTCTCTGCTGAGATTTAGAAGTGTTTGTGGCAAGTTACTAAAATAATGAAATTTAAAAGAACTTAAAAGATATCCCATATACTTTATACGTGAAGTGTGATTAGGCGGTTTTACTCTCGTGACTTGTGGTTTGTATTTCTTTTGTGTCTGTGGTTCGTGATTGAGATGATAAGATCTTTTCATGTCCACACAAACGAATTTTTTTTTTCGTTAAAAGTCATTAAATAAACCACAAATGATTCGTGAACAAATAAGATAAGACATTACGTCCTGTCGCGTAAGACTTGTTGAGACTAGAAAAGTAAAATATGAATTCGCAAACTTGGTTTTTATGAGTTTGACTAATGGTCGTGGGTCGTGGGTCGTGGGTTCAAGTCGTGGGTCGTGGGTGTGGGTGTGGGTGTGGGTAAAAGTCGTGGGTGTGGTTAATACTTAATAATAAAAATAACCATTTAAAATATTAAATATAATAATACATAAATTTTATACAACCCTGTCATTCATTAATTTAACTGTTCTTTCTTCTCGTTATATTACTTTGTTTATTCAATTTACCCTACTTTACGTCTATTTTATCTGTTATCTCACTGTCAATGAAATTAGTTTCAGTTTCGCGACGCATTCCGAGATCTCGTTTGATAACAAAGGGAAGAGAGATAAATCTTGTAATTACACACTGTGTACACGTTTTTCGAGCTGTGCGGTCTGCGTTCTGCGTTTTCGAGGTCTGTGTTAACGAGACACCTGAGTTGCTTTGTACGATTGTACCAAAAATGATTTCATAGCGTAGAAGTACTATAACGTTAAAATTGCGACAGCGCTCGTGAATTCTATATTTGCGGCTAAAGTCAGGGGCCAAGGAACAGAAATTCCGAGATCTCGTCTGACAACATCAATAACAAAAGAATGATAGATAAATCTGGTAATTACACACTATATACACAAAGGAAAACTGATTGTGCACAGGTCGACTGACTCAAAAGGCACACACATAACCTCTGCCAGACTGGTAACTCGACAGTGGAGGATCGTAAACGCGATATCAGCTGTTGTCACACTACAGGGTTTTGTCCTAGGGAAACTCAAATTTGCAAGTGTGACCGATTTTTCCCTAAGTAAATTACCGCGGGAAAGTTTTATCGTGTGGGGCTTGAAAACCGCAAGAGAACAAAAGAATGTCCTGTGGATTTCCCTTGACAACAACCCTAAAAAGCAGAAAAAGGGAAAAATCAAATCCCAGAGTAGCCGACCAATGGACGCTCGTCGGCGATCGCGCTGGTGACATATCCGGAATTATCGTGTTGTGAAACTAATTTAATGTAATTACAAGATTTATCTCTCTTCCCGTCGCGAAACTGAAACTAATTTCATTGACAGTGAGATAACAGATAAAATAGACGTAAAGTAGGGTAAATTGAATAAACAAAATAAAATAACTAGAAGAAAGAACAGTTAAATTAATGAATGACAGGGTTGTATAAAATTTATGTATTATTATATTTAATATTTTAAATGGTTATTTTTATTATTAAGTATTAACCACACCCACGACTCTTACCCACACCCACACCCACACCCACACCCACGACCCACGACTTGTACCCACGACCCACGACCATTAGTCAAACTCGGTTTTTATTATCATGTGAAATATGATCCTCTTGAGTCTCGCGTGAACCTGAAAGAATTTTGCATATCATACGTGATGCGTGAACTGAGGCCAAATATTTTTACGTCACTGAGTTTTACAAAGAGGACCCTCCTTAAACCGTTAGAAGACTGAAATTGAGCTGCTTTTTTGACAGTTGACAGTAAAAATTTATTTTTTTTGTATCGATGGTTAAATTTTAAGCCATTTTACCAATAGCAAGAAAAAGTATCGTCCCATTCCTCTTTCGGCCACATCAGTTTGTTTTGCTTTTTCTAGATCATTCATATCGCAGCAAAATGACATAGACAAAACACTTTATGGCCTGGGCTGTTCACCACAATATGGAAAACATCTCGCATTGCTTGCTGCCTTCGCTCTTCTACTTTAAAGCCGTCTTCGCGTTTTCCAATTACATTTATGATAAAGGCCATTTCCAAGTTATTATGTCCTCCTACACCTACTTTGGCCGATGGTGGATAGTTGGGGAAATTTACTGCCGGAGGACTTTTCATATTTTTGCATTCCTACGCCTAATATGGTCCTCTGGCAGGTAGAATGAATAATAGCTTTGCCATACAGTGATTAGATTACAGTTACATAATGCTCTATTTTCCCAGCAGGTCGTCCCTGAAAATAAATGACTGTACAATCTCATTTAAAGGGCATCAGTCGACAAAAGTACAACAGGCTTGATGGACGGCACGGGAAAAATATTTCAGATATGATAATTTCCCGTCACACTTTCGTTTGTCATTCTTGCTGGAACGTTTCGGCGGAATATGACCGGAAAATCGTACTTCACCCCATCACGCGCCAATTCCTTGTAGACAACCATGCATTTTATCACTTGTTCTTATACCTGCATTTTATCGGCGTATTCCGCACGTACCGGTCAAAGTCCAGATAGACAACTACCAAATAAAGAGTCCATGTTGTTATACTCACGTGAATGCCATCGAAATATGATACCTTTCTCGTCGTCCAATACATTGTCACTTTGTCGAAGAACGGATATAAAATAGAGTTTCGCAGGAGAGCAGGAGAGTAATACAAATGTTCGTGCCAGTAAGAAAATGAGGGATACAAGGACAAGAAATCCATAGACAGCTAAGTTTGATCGATCTTTTTTATCTTGAGGAGGTTCTTTTGTCAAGAACGAGAGCCACACGTCGGGAGCAACCAACATCCCTAGGGAGAAAGATAATACAAAGTAAGTAGGACCCAGGCTACAACTTTCCATGTGTTGATTCTTATAAAACGGAACGAAGACTTCGATTGCATACACACATACACGCTCGAAAGGAAAGACTAAAAAACTAATTTTTCTTCCAATTCATTTTAAATCAGAAAAAATTCAACGTTTTTCATCAAGGCTTACCTCTAGGTCAGTACTAGATAGGAATGTTGAAGTTTTCGAGAGAGATGATGCGATAAAGTGAGAAGGCCTGAGCCTGTTTCATTGAGAGGTCGGTAATATTTTTCTAAATAAACTTCAGAGAGAAGTTAAGTAAACTCAGCGTAGTCTCGATTAATTTTGATTTGCTCAATCATGGCGAGCTCTACCTGAGAAGCCGTTCTAAAGTCTTACCTGGGGCTGTTATAGAAAAAAAAGTGTTATTGTCACAATCATCCAAGTAGACATTCCTCTTCTGAAATAGTTCCGGTAAAGCTTATAATTAGGAGAAATGACTCCGATTTTGCGATCTTCTTGCGGTATTAGAAGGCTCGTGCTTTCTTTCGCAGCAGCTCCAACGCTTTCATTCCCAATCTCTCTTGGAAATTCCTCATCTGCACTTCCTTTTGAAATCTTCTTGTAGAACGGGTCAATGGTGTTATTAAGGATTCTTTTGTCTTGCAACTCAAGGAAACCTCCTCTTTCCAGCATACGGCCCTTACACAACACGATCACTTTATCAGTGTCTTTCTCGTGGTCTTCGTGATGAGAGGTCATCATCCGAGTTTTATCGCTTAATAGTTCTTTGATACATTTTTCAAATATGCGTTGTACAACTTTGAAGTCAATGGCGCTTAGAGGATCGTCCAAACTTACCCGAGCCCGCTGGCCTCCGCTCAAAACAACACCAAGTTGGCCGACAAGTGTTTCATCAGAGTCAGGAAACTGCTGGATGTCGTCGGTCAGGGCACAAGCTTTAATTACTTTGGTGTACTTTGACTCTTCGTATGACAGGCCAAGCAAAATATTTTCTCGTATGGTTCCAGAGAATACCTAAGCCGCCTGGTGAACATACGCTAAAGCTCCTCGGCAGATCACTTCTCTGCGTGTGCATTGAACTTCGCCAGCGATCACTCAGGGACCGCTATCTTTTTTACTTTAGTAAACCAGGTCTGTCTTTTCCAAAAAAGTACATTACATTATTTTATGTCAAATATGCGGACCTCTTAGGAAACACAGCCTTATTCTGATTTGTCTATTTCGATCCAATTTAGTTTTTCGAGGGTTTGCTCGTACAGACACGGCCAGATGAAGGAGTTTGTCGTTAGGTTTGTTCCTGAACAGACGGTTAGATTTTCGCCTGCGCAATAATGGTATTTAAACTCTACTTTCACTCGTTCTTCTTGGATCGGTGTTTCTGGACGCCATTGATAAAAATTCATCACTGGATAAGCTTGAGTGGGGTTATGCAGAACGTATTTTTTTATTAGAGCTGTTTATCGCAGTAAATATCTGAAACGGAGAATTATGTACAGCTATGGTCATCCTGGATCATTGAACCCTGCTGTTATAACGAACAAAGAAGCGCATATGATTTATGGTAACATGAACAAGGAAGCCGGCTCCTCACAAGCTACTGATCTTGTCAAGAAGAAAAGGTCGAAAATTTCCGACTTTTTTTCCAAAACTGAACAGCGCCCTTTTGAAGGTTAGTTTAGGCTTTCGATGTTTTATTTAACTTATGGTGAAATAAAAGCCTACTGCTATGTCTGTGCATCACATGTCATGTATATGATCATTCTTTTTGTTTAGTTTAATTCTTTTTTTTTTAGAACCTGCGTACAAAAAATCTTGCCAACCAATTGCAGATTTATTAACTGATATTCAAGCTACGAAATCCATTGCTGAACAACTGCATAACCCCACGGTCCCCACCCAGCCACTAGAGGCAGAACATTCCTCATCAACGAGTCAGTCTTGAATAGACATTCGTTTCCATATAACAGAACCGTTTCAACCAACAAACTTTACTTTTCCCAAGAAAACATTTGGCAAACAGAATCACTCATTTCAAGAAAAATGGTTCACTGACTTTCCCTCGCTTCATTATAATATGCAAAGCGACTCTGTGGTGTGTTTCATTTGCGTCCAACAGAATGAAAAATTGAATCTGCGCGCTGCTAGAAATAAAGAATAGGTTCTAATTTCGCGCGGATTTTCCAACTGGAAGAAGGCTTTGGTACGATTCAAGGAACATCAACTTTCTGAGTGTCACAAGTTGGCCAAGGAGTTTCAAATAAGCATTCCTAATAGTTGCAGAAACGTCATCCAAATGTCCAACGATGCAGCCAAAAAAACTATGGAGACTAACCGGTTCTGTCTGCTCAAAATTATAGAATGTTTGCAGTACCTTGCTCGACAAGCAATGCCAATGCAAGGAAACACCGACGAAGAATCTAACTTTACTCAGCTGCTCAAACTAAGAGAGAAGGATCAACCTGTCTTGTTAAAATGGTTAGAGAGGAAGGAAGATAAGTAGACTTCACACGAGGTTCAAAACGAAATTATTTCTATCACGGCAAATAATGTCATCCGCAATTTAACGGCAGATATCCGCGGTGGTTGATTTTTCGCACTTATCGCTGACGAATACACGGATATAAGTAACAAAGAACAGTTAACAATATGTATCCGATGGATTGATAAACACCTGGAGGTCTCTGAAGATTTTCTTGGTTTTTTTAACATACCTGATACAGGTGCGGAAACGATAGTGTCGGTGATTAAAGATGTGTTACTATAGCTACAATCATCATTAACTTACTGTAGAGGAAAGTGTTACGACGGCACAAGTAACATGCTTGGACATAAAACTGGCGCAGCTAAGATAATGTAGGAAGTTCAGCCCAAGGCTCACTGTCATGGACATTCATTAAGTTTGAGCGTAAAGGACACAGTAAAAAACTGTAAGTTGCTCCTAAATACAATGGAAACAACAAAAGAAGTCGTAACCCTCATAAAATTTTCTCCAAAACGGGAACGTCTATTGGGGGACATAAAGGAAGACCTTGATGAACAACCTGCAACCGGAGGTGTCATAAGCCTTTGTCCTACAAGATGGACGATGCGAGCAAGTTACTTTCATCGCATCATAGATAAATACTCAGCTCTTCTTCAGGAGTAGATCGTGTGTCTTGACCAGGCAGATGTACTTAGTAGGATTGTTGGATGTCAAGCCCAAATGAATACCTTTGACTTCTTCTCTAGGCTACATTTGGGTGAGCGGCTGTTCTCGCATACAGATAACCTATCCAAAATATTGCAAAAGACAGAGATGTCCGCTGTTAGTGGACAACGAGTCACCAATCTTACAAAACAGGTCCTGCAGAAGATACGGAATAACGAGTGCTTCAAATCATTCTATGACACAGTTGTAAGCAAGAGTAATCAAAGGCTCCTTAGAGCAACCTCATGGTATGAATTTTTTGCGCCCTTGACGTAACCTGCGATCTGGCTTTCTTTGGAAAGTTTTTTAATCGTGGGAAACACATGCTGGCACAATTATTGTGTTTGTAAGCGTTTTGATGGAGAAAAATTGCCGTCGTCCAAGGATGTCCTCCTAACTGGGCTCTTCACGGTTTACCAAAATTAACACTAAACCTCCATCCAACCACCACTTTGTTCCCAAAGGTCTCGAGAGGCCCCATAGCGAAGTTTTCGTGGTCGTGGGTGGAACAAAATAAAATCAACGAAGTTTCACGCTAACCAATTTGCAGTAAGCTTAAGCTCACTTCATATTCGCGGTGTTTGGGTCTTCACGTACGAATCGTTCATGTTATCGTCACTTTTACGACTCAGACGCCCATTTCTCTGCAGTCGAGTATTCTGTAGCATGTTTTCTTTCCATTTTTGGCTCCATAAAAGCATGTTTAGATCAAGTTTGGAATCAAAAACCATCACGCTTCAAGGGACAGGACGGCATTTTGAATCTGTCCAAGTAGTTCGGCATATTCTCGCCTCTGTACCACCCCCCAAAATATATGTATACCGTGACTTTGAACAGATAAACTTGTCGGGGAGGGGGGAAAAAGTGTTTAATCCAGGTTTAATGCATAAATTGAAAACACACAACGAAAGTTAGTACCCACATTTTCAAAGATTACTGTACGGTTAAATAGGAAAAAGCCTATCATGCTAGGGACCAAAGCGTAGAGAAAAATTAACGGTATTTTCTAACCATTTGATCTATTTCAGAGTCGCATTGTTCAGCGATGTGTTTCACAAGACAAAAAATTGCCTTAAGATAGAATATAAAAATGAAATTCTACAGTTGTACTGTATCCAGCCATGAGCATAAGAACCTCCCCTATGTACATAGTCCACAAAACACTACATTCAATTTTGTTGGCGTTTTTATGTGACTTTTGAGATTTACATGGCTAAGTAGGAACACAAAATATCATACACCCGGTTATCTTAGTCAGATGTGAAATATATTTTCTCATCTTCAAAAATTAGAAGTGTTCCACAGAAGTGATCCACGAACTGTGCGTATGGTTGTAATTCATGAACCCCCCCCCCCCGGTTCCTGTCTTGTAGATTTCCGGTCCTTAACAAAGCGCTAGCGAGTCATTGGCCTGTGTACAGTGTATGACAAAACCGGTTCAACCAGCTAGAGTCCTTGTGAAATCATCCTTTGACGTATTGAGCTGGCATAAAAAAAATTCAATGTTATTGCGTGCAGTGTAACCACGAGGCTGCGCCTAGGGGTTTCATTTTTGTTTTGAATAGCATTGCCGTCATTTCTATGATAAAGAAGGTTATAGACAATGGAAAATTGTGATTGATTTGTTAAATATTCATGATCGTTACTGAAAACGGTGAATAGTCTAGTGTGCGGCTGTAAACAAAATGAAAAAAAAAAAAAAAAAACCATGAACCAGTGCAATTGTTACGTTTTAATCGACTTGTGCAGATCTATCTATACCTGAACAATCTCGTGATGCATGATGGCTCATTTGCGCTTCACCGTCATAACTCCATAAGTACAGAAGAAATCTGGAGCTAATGATTTATTGTTTAATGACAGTACAGGACATATTTAAAGGTGGTAAATTTCTAAAGAAACTGTGGTGCTGTGTCGGTGGGGGTAACAAGGTAATTTAGTAATATCAACTAAGTTCAAATTGTAAATCGGCCACCGTAAAGAGTTAAAAAGCCGACGTTTCGAGCGTTAGCCCTTCGTAAGAGCGAATGGAGTAATTGTGGGTTGTGTGTGGGTTTTATGCAGAAGGTGGAGCTACGCTATTGGTGAGAACATGGTGACGAGAAAAACCCTGATAAATTAGTAGAATGAAAAGCGTTCGTTGATACCTATGGGGCTAAGAGTGCCGATTTCAAAGATGATAAACTCTTGTTCAAGAGTTTTGCGGCTTTCCGAGCTACTATACCTTAATGTAAGGAAAGACCCCAGATTGCCATATGCTGCTTAGAATGATTAGGTAGATTGAAGTGTCTAGCGACTGGGTTTGATGCGTCCTTGTCATTCCTTTCTACGTCGCGAAGGTGTTCTCGGAATCGGTCACCTTAAGCGAAGAATTGAGAAGGTTGTAACAAAACAGTTGTTTTTGTGGTTTTTAGTGTGAAATTTTAGATCAAACGTGAAATATCACTCCTACTCTTTCTGTTTCGCAGTTTTAAATCACTTGATTGGGGGTCTCAATGGGAGATGGCGTTTCCGACTAACGGTTAAAACTTCGACCATTTTTCGGCTAACGATTAATATAATTTCTTTCCAAATTTTTTACCATGGTTACGGGTGATTCGTCAATTTGTATGCCTAAGGGATAAATGTTTTGGTCACTTTACGGCTAACGGTTAACCCCATTGAGAGAATCTTTATTGACTACCACCAGCTGAGAAAGCGAAGCTAACAACTAGAAAACCGCTATGATTAGAACTTAGCTCACAAAGTTTTAATGTAGGTATAAAATGCCACCATATGCAACTAATATATCATAAGTATAAAAGCTACTGAAAATGCTATTGTCTATCAGCGCGTTAAACGTGCACTAGAGATTCTTATAGCTCAAAACCTCTACTTAATCTTCAAGACTGCGCGAATGGAGTATTCGACCGCCATTTAACATAACCTATAAGAAAAAAACAAAACAAACAAAGCAAAAAAATTGACGCAAAAAAGAAAAAAATGTCTTGACATAGGTGATAAGCCATAAGAAATGGCAGCCTGGTAAAAGTGATTCCAGGTTACTTCAGAAGTTCTAGGCTCAGAAGAAAGCAAACGGCCAACAGGATGAGGTTGAATGTCAAAGATGTGCCTGCGTTACATCCGTCACTAGAACAGCAGCCAATCGCGCAGTGGTAGTCCTTCAGAGTATCTTTCGCTTTGTCACAAGCTGTTTTTAGGGCGTCACAGTTTGATTGGTAACCGCATCCGCTCAAAACTTTAGCATCGTCATCTTTGGGTTTTTCCCAGGCTCTGAAGCATTTATCGCCAAGCAAACACGTCTTTAAATAGGTGGCCTTGTTGTCCTCCAATTTGCTTTTCTTACAGGCGTCTTCAGAACCATTGCAGACGTAACATTTCAAAGCGACAGCTGACGAATAAGAAGAATGAAATCATTTTTCATAAACAAGACGATCTGAGATTGTAAGTCGGGCTACAGGCTTTTAAAAGCGTTAAGTTGGACTGATATCTCAACTCCACAAATATCAAGACGTGTATAAATCTGCCCTTTTTAGACGCCTGTTGAAGGCCTTGTTACGATAGAATTTATTTCCTTGGTCAGCTATGTAACTTAGGGTTTTGGAATTCCAATAACTACAAGACTTTGCAACTAACTAACACATGCATAAAGCCCTACTGCAGAGTAATGTTTACAAGAGCAGTTGTGTTCTTCTCTCAAAATGTTCACCGCATTTATTTCATATGTACTAATATGTACTCCTCTGAGTTGATAATTGTCACTGAGGGAGTGTATAGTCTGGAAATACTGTGCCAAGCCCTGAATAGATGGTACTTCTAACAGTACACATGTACCTGAGGGATGGCATCTACCATATTCGTCCCTTGCATGAGAATAAAATATCTTATAACTCCCATTATCGGTATGATAAATACCGACACCAATACATTCTATTGTCAGAATAAATGAAGAGTAATTTTGTGACAAGAGTGATTCAAAAGCCCTGTCTATAGACATACTGTACTGATATGCCTCAATTATTGAATCACAATGAATTAGATTACCAGTGTAGCTTTCACTATAACAAAGCTGTTAATTTTTGTCAGACAAAGCAATCATTGACGGTGATTCTGTTTCCATGAAATACATCTGCCTTGTACATTATGTCAATGTTGAATACAATTGATTACCCATCTCCAAAATTTGTACCAGGTCACTACAGGTATGTATTCCTATTATCTTATTATAAATCAAAGCAATCAAACTCATAGCAACAAATTGTTTTTCAGCATTTTCACCAAAGTACATAATATCACCTTGACTATATGGTGCCTTGATTGTTAGAGTAGAATCACTATCGAATCGTCTTCGCATATGGTACTCGATCAACATCGTTTACATTACAACGATTAACAAACATCACATAACGAGACCTGAATTATTTTGCATAATTATGTTATTTCTTTTGTAACATAATGTTTTTGTTACACATAACGCTGATTCGTCACACATTTTTGTTGTATACATGGCGCTACTTTGTCCAATAAATCATCATATCCGACACCGTTATTTGGTACCAAACAGACATTCCTGCACAACAATATGCGAATATAATATACGCACAAAAGCGACAAAACCTATGGAACAAATAACAAAATAACAGCTGATAATGTACTCTGTTTCAGAAAAACAAGAAATGTAAGCTTAACAATAATGATAAAGGTCACATAAATATAACAATTGCGTTTATCCTCCCTCTGATGAAAGTCCAACATAGCATCATTGTTTTCGTTTGCTAGAGTTTGATCACGAGGCACCTTGGTTCTATCCAGCAAATGTTCTCCTGTCACTCTGTCCACATTTAACTCATTTGATTTCTGGTTTGATTCTAGTGAGACCGTCGCTAAATCAACTGATTCTTTTGCTATTTTGAATTCGCGGAACGACCCGTTTCGAAATATATGCTCATTACACACGCCATCTTTTAGAGTGGGTCTACCGCGAACTGTGTGTGGTTCTGTATGTTTGAGCGTTGAAAAGATGACACCATTTGTTAACATAATCGACATATCCGCCATCTTCGACATCGTGGAAATTAAAGAAGGTTGCGCCGTTATTACGTGTCCGGCTGTGGTATTCCCCATTGCACGTGACTGAGCTTTGAGGAGAAATACGAGGGTAAACCTATCGTCTGTCGCCTGACTAATGAGGATGCTACGTCAAAAAAACTTGTTCAATTGACATATAGAAAAGTACTTCCTCATCTAGCCAAAAAGGGTACTTGCTGCCAAGCAGGGCAGGAATATGAAGATATTTTGTCTTCAATTGGGCCAAAGTGTAGGAACCCTGGTGGTCATACTCCACCCTACCGTCCCTTTAAGTGAAGCGCTCCCCCCCCCCCCCCCCTTTACTAATTACACTTGGTTTACTCAACTTGAAGCCCTTACTGACTAGGCGTATAGGCTGGCATTATTTACCTATAAGATTTTTTGGACCAAAAGAACAGAAGTCCCATTATTTTCTCTTGCTTGTACGGAACAGTGCAAAACGTTCAATAGTGATTCCTATTGTTCTTAACTGGTAGACCAAAAGAAACTCCATGTGCCAATTTATCCAGTCGCCCTAAGCATATATGACCTATTATTGCAGTCAGCACCGTTCTTTTCATCTTAGATTTTTGCCAGGTTTGATGACTCAGCAGTCACCTTTGCTAACCATAATCAAAACAAACGTATCTTCTCGTATTATTCACCGTATTATCGATTATGTTGTAGAAAAAAACCGAGTATGGCGATTTTAACAGCTGGGACTATGCACATCAAATACAATATTCATAGTTTGCATACGGTCTCTAAACAAAAAGTTTTACAATTTTGTCACTGGATTAAAGGAAGATAATCCTAGAAAATTCGGCTCAATTTCTTTAAAATGAATTGGAACGATTAAAAAAAACAAAACAAAACAAACAAAAGCGATTACACAATTGACAAAGTGAGACAAAGAGGTTTCTGTTTTGGGTGTTCCAAATATGGGCTAAGTCAGACTGATACGCCCAAATGAATAACTCACGAAGGTGCACTAAATATTTGCTGATCGTCTAAGTTTAATGTTAATTCATTGATATGCAAATTTCAAGTCTTCCATAAACTTTGAACCCTTCTTTGGAATCTCATTAGCAAATTGGGTGATTCTGAAAAGTGTGAAAAGGGCGATGTGCGATTATCGGAGGCGAAAGGAAGAGTGGAGGCCAAGTATATATTTAAAGCTATACATTTAATGGGAAGAGGAGCTCACAAGAGCAAAGCCTTAGGTCAACTGAACTGTTGCATAATCACATCAGGATATTTTTCAGTCGAGCGCGGTTGGTAGGTAAGAGGATTAAGGGCTAATCCCACAGGCGATCGATTGATTTACTGGGGTTTTCTGAGCAAGAAACCACGACAACGCAAATATTGCCCTTTCATTTTCTATGAAATTAAACACAACACCGCGCGCGGTGTTTGAGATGACCTTGATAGATATCTGAGTATCGCCAAAAAATAAAGGAAATCCTAACTTCCCCCTTTTCTAACCCACGTTTTGATGCCGAGAAACATGAAGTAGGCAGAGTCTTTTGTTTTGTTTTTCCTCTTTCTTTAAATCGCTCTAACTAAACCGAGGTTGTGAGCAAACAAAGCTATGTGGTCGGTTTTCACCACGTTTGTCAGCATTTTCAAAGAAATCAGCTCCAAACTAATTTTGTAAGATAACTGCGACTTCTATCTCAGTTCTTAAAACGTGGTAACAGCTTTGGTGGGAGTGATAAAAATTGCAGACTAAATTTCCACTTGTCGTGAAAAATATTTGTGCTCTAAGCGAGCGTTGTCCCACACCTAAAATCGTATCCTTTTAGTGGTGTATCCAACAACTTCTTCCCTGATTCATTAGGAACGTAATGGTTAGATTTCGTCTTATTTAACTGTGGGTAAATGTAGTTTTTCCTTTGCGTGAGTGGGACTAAGAATCCTAAACTTGTTTATATTAGTCATTTTGGGCCGATACGTGGTTGCATACCTTAATCTCAAAGAACAATTGCTGAACGCTTTTGCAGTGTGACCTTAGTCATTAGATTGCCTGTCCCTTTTCTCACTTAGTTTTCCTTGCCCTGATCCAGCTTGCGTTAGCAACTTCAAAGATATTGAGTCCTATATTTATCAGAAAAAAAACTTGGCGATAGGATTGAACCATCAGTTCGACACCTAACCACCTTGAGCCTAAATTTAAGCTCTATTCATTACAAGGGAATCGTTTGCAAAGAAAGACAATTTCTGTTCCCAAGTTAGCTCGACAGAACAGTAGGACTGAATTACATTCGAGAACAAATCCAAGCCGGCGAGCATACATCGAGGTCCATCCATTGCACGGAGATTATTAACAAACAAAGAACACTAAAGATCTATAAACGACTCATACTGGATTGTTATTCCACTGGTTCAAGATAATATCACTTTTTTTACTGAGAACACATCGAGTACAAGGATTATTGTGCGGCTCACAAGCCGGCCTTTCGTGGTGAAGACGAAAAATCACCGCCGTACTAGACTGTAATCATGCAGGTAGTCGTTTTGGTTGGCCGCCTAAAAACTGCATGAACTGCATTGCGTTGTTCAGCAATGAGGGTGTAAAACATAAGAAGCTGTCTATGGGGTAATTCAACAGTGCATTCAGTTCTAAAGTTGTACAGAACTCACCAGCAGAGGCCATCAGCAGAAGAACAGTCAGAGTGAACAGCAATCGATTCATTTTTGAGGCTCCTTTCTCGGGTCGAAGTTAAACTTTTCGTGTTTTTCCGAAAATATGCTGCCCCGCCAAATTTATGCATAGGGATCCAGGGGCGGATCTAGGATTTTTCTGAGGAGGTGTACCAATGAGAAAGGATGTAGCTGACAGGTGACGTTAATACATGCCTTTTAAGGTGGCTCGTTCCAGTTTCCTCGCGCGGGGAACAGGTCACTCTTGCGTGACGCGCGCGAGAGAAACGTGCGAAAGAAGCGCGAGATCAAAAGATGAAAATTCAAAACAAAGATGGCGGCGCGTGGAATTTTTTCTACTTTTGTGAGAAGTTTACCTAAGAGCTTGTATTTGATGTGTTGAGCGGCCACTATGAATGCAGGAGATAGAAACTAAGATAACGAAGACGATTCTCGGAGAAGTAAAGGTTGCTTCACTTCACATTTAAAAGAAATATTCAACCGATATGAAATCTTACGACGGCGGAAAAAGAAGAACTCAAGTGAAGGATAATCCACCTGAAGTGGAAGAAGACTTTGAAACTTAAAGGAAAATAATATGATATAGCCAGAAGTCATGTGTAGGATTTTTAAGATGAGCTCGGGAGGCTGTCTTTGACGGCTGTTTAATGATTTTCTTAGCAGTAAACGTCTGTAAACATCAGATCGTAGGTGCTCGCGCGAGCACACGCAATTGTCAGCGGTAGCTAAAACAGATCATGAGCAAATGTCGATCTTATAGAATCCAGATTTTTAAAACGCGCGTGGAAATTGCTAAACTCACGAAAGCTCTTGCATGAAAACAAGTCCGGTGACCCCTTCTTTTTATTGTTCCAATATGAAAATAACGTCGAAAGGAATCATCAGAAAAAAAAATAGAAAAAACTACGGAAGGAAATTTGTGATGTATGAAAATTGTCCTTTTTGTAGATTTTCTGAAACTCCGCTCCGTAGAATTTTTTAAAAAATCTTTGTGCATTTTCCTTTTCAAGTTCCAAAAGCAATCACTGAGAAAAATCAGGGGGTCACCGGGTTAGTTTTCGAATTATTTAAGCCACAATCTAAAAAATGCGTCTTAATAAGCCTATGAAAGCGTTGCCATGGAAACTGCTAGTGACGAAATGACACTTATTTTTGGATAACCAATGATTATGTAATTCAACCCCGTAAAAGTGTTCAACTGGCCTTGGTCAGTCTTTCTGTTGTATTCTTTCAAAGTTACAAACCATCAAAAATATGAAAACCGGTACGAGCCACCTTAAGGTGGCAAACTCCTAAGAAGAAGGCTTATGACTAAGCAATAAGAGAGTCGGAGTACTTTGGAGAATACATAGCGAACGATGCAGCATGTTTTCTATAGCCCTGAAGAGGAATGTGTAGTATAGTACTAATGCAATGCTGTAAACGTGTCGTTTTGGTTAAATACGAAAATAATTCCACAGTAGTCGCCTATGTGTTGTAGGATTTGAATACTTTTACTTTTACGTATGTGCACGACCCTCGCAGTAGAGAGCGCTATTTATGCAATAGCGAAAATCAGACCTGAAAAAAATCAGGCCTGTACGGGATTCGAACCACTGACCTCTGCGATACTAATGCAGCGCTCTACCAATTGAGCTAACAAGCCAACTGGGAGCAGGCCGTTAAGTTGACTCGTAATAAACCCGTGATGATAAATCAGATACAATGAATGTATGAAAGTTTATATATTTTGAACTGCGGTTATAGATACGTATGTGCACGATCCTCGCAGTAGAGGGCGCTATTTATGCAATAGCGAAAATCAGACCTGAAAAAAATCAGGCCTGTACGGCCTGCTCCCAGTTGGCTTGTTAGCTCAATTGATAGAGTGCTGCATTAGTATCGCAGGGGTCAGTGGTTCGAATCCCGTACAGGCCTGATTTTTTTCAGGTCTGATTTTCGCTATTGCTTAAATAGCGCTATCCACTGCGAGGATCGTGCATCATATGTATCTAATACCGCAGTTCAAAATATATGAACTTCATATATTTCATTGTATCTGATTTATCACTTTCACGGGTTTATTACGAATCAACTTAACGGCCTGCTCCCAGTTGGCTTGTTAGCTCAATTGGTAGAGCGCTGCATTAGTATCGCAGAGGTCAGTGGTTCGATTCCCGTACAGGCCTGATTTTTTTCAGGTCTGATTTTCGCTATTGCATAAATAGCGCTCTCTACTGCAAGGATCGGGCACATACGTATCTATAACCGCAGTTCAAAATATATGAACTTTCATATATTCATTGTAATTTTACTTTTGTTAGTGGATCAGTTTTTGACGTGGTCACAAAACAACAATATGCCGCGCAACCCAAGCAAATGTATATAGCTTGTTTTTAATAATACAAACGACAATCAAGACTATCAGCCAGTACACAACATCACTCAATGTAATAAACTTTTTTCGCTGGGTCTCACCCGGCTCCAGAGTGGCCGTAAATTTAGCATTCACGCAAAGGTGAAGCTAATAAAAACAATCAAATGTCTACACATTCTTCGAAGTCTAAGGAAAGAACGTTATAGTCAGCGAGAAATAGACCATGTCTTTCGATCTATTGTAAGTTTTACCAATTTTGACATATGGCCTTCCTGCGTAAGAAGCCTCTGACTCAGATCATAAACAAATCTAGCGCTTCTTAGATAAATGTTACCAGCGGCGATATAGTTCCTGTCACTTCATTATTTCGAGCCTTTAAGAGACACAGAACAGAAAATTTTTGGATCATTATCAATAGCTGGGAAAAGACCCTTATATAAAACTACCATGACATTTTATTCAAAACCCCCTTTTGTAAATCATTATCGTTACACAGCGACAATATAGAGGTGCAAATATAAAACCCCTGGATGTCAAGAACGGTTCTGACCTTCATGATCGACGATCGACGATGGATATCAACATCTGCGCGCAGACCCCTAGATGTAACATTTTACCATCGCAATAAACAACTGGACACACGTTTAACATGGATGTGACAGTTTAAGTTCAATTAATCGGCAAGTAATTCATGGCAGTCTCCATGTAGACTCCCTGTTACCCAATCTCCATATAGACTCCCCGTTACCCATTCTCCCTGTGTACCATGTGTACCCTGTGTACCCTATGTACCCTGTGTACCCGTGTGTACCCTGTGTACCCGTGTGTACCCTGTGTACCCTGTGTACCCGTGTGTACCCTGTGTACCCTGTGTACCCGTGTGTACCCTGTGTACCCTGTGCACCCGTGTGTACCCGTGTGTACCCTGTGTACCCTGTGTACCCTGTGTACCCGTGTGTACCCGTGTGTACCCTGTGTACTCTGTGTACCCTGTGTACCCGTGTGTACCCGTGTGTACACAGGGTACACAGGGTACACAGGATACACAGGGTACACAGGGTACACACGGGTACACACGGGTATACAGGGTACACACGGGTACACAGGGTACACAGGGTACATAGGGTACACACGGGTACACAGGGTGCACAGGGTACACAGGGTACACAGAGTACACAGGGTACACAGGGTACACAGGGAGAATGGGTAACAGGGAGTCTATATGGAGACTGGGTAACAGGGAGTCTATATGGAGACTGCCATGAATTACTTGCCAATTAATCAATATCAACATCTGGGCAGAGAATACGCACTGTATGTAAAGAGTTACGATCAACACAGACCCCTAACCGTAAGATACTAAGACAAGTAGCAACATCTGCCTACAGCCCATCATGTTAGACATATTGATTAAAACCCATGGATGTAAGAAACAACAAACAATATCAACATCTGGGCACAGCTCCCACGTGTAAGACACACTGATATAAACCCCTGAACGTAAGGACCAACGATCATTATCAACGTCTGGGCACAGCCCCGTCGTATAAGACACATTGAGATAAACCCCTGAACGTAAGGAGCAACGATCAATATCAACATCTGGGCACATTCTTTCATATGAAACACACTGATATGAACCCCTGAATGTAAGAACCCCTGATTGTAAGAACTCCTGATTGTAAGAACCCCTGATTGTAAGAACCCCTGATTGGAGGAACCCCTGATTGTAAGAACCCCTGATTGTAAGAACCCCTGACTGTAAGAACCCCTGATTTTAAGAACCCCTGATTGTAAGAACCCCTGATTTTAAGAACCCCTGATTGTAAGAACCCCTGATTGTAAGAACCCCTGATTGTAAGAACCCCTGATTGCAAGAACCCCTGATTGTAAGAACCCCTGATTGTAAGAACCCCTGTTTGTAAGAACCCCTGATTGTAAGAACCCCTGATTTTAAGAACCCCTGATTGTAAGAACCCCTGATTTTAAGAACCCCTGATTGTAACAACCGTTTGTAACAACCCCTGATTGTAAGAACCCCTGATTGTAAGAACCCCTGATTTTAAGAACCCCTGATTGTAACAACCCCTGATTGTAAGAACCCCTGATTTTAAGAACCCCTGATTGTAAGAACCCCTGTTTGTAAGAACCCCTGATTGTAAGAACCCCTGATTGTAAGAACCCCTGATTGTAAGAACCCCTGATTGTAAGAACCCCTGATTGTAAGAACCCCTGTTTGTAAGAACCCCTGATTGTAAGACCCCTGATTGTAAGACCCCTGATTGTAAGAACCCCTGATTGTAAGAACCCCTGATTGTAAGAGCCCCTGTTTGTAAGAACCCCTGACTGTAAGACCCCTGATTGTAAGAACCCCTGACTGTAAGAACCCCTGATTTTAAGACCCCTGACTGTAAAACTAGCTGGTAGCCCATAAAGCGAGAGGTTGTGAGCTGAATTCCCACAGTACACAGCATTTACTCTTTTTTTTTCTCTTATCAACGGATATATCTCTGCATAAAAAATATTTGGACGGACAACATTTGCCTTTCTTATGCTTGCATTTAAAACATCACTTGGGGCGAATAAGTCATCCGAGCATTTTGAACTTTATTAATTTTAACCCCTTTCAACTCAAATATATCATTGTTATGTATACTCTGAAAATAATGTACTAAGCTATTCAGTGATGATACTTCAAGCAGCACACATGTACCTTGAGGATGGCTTCTATCATAAATATCCCTTGCATGAGAATCAAATATTTTTAAGCAAACATTACCTTTACAATAGTTACCAACTGAAGTACATCCTATTGTCAAGACAAGATTGTTTAAATTTTCTGATGTAAGTGATTGAAAGGCTCTATCTAAGGAGGTAAAGTACTGATACCCTTCTATTGTAGCTTCGTGATGAATAGTACCAGTGTAGCTCTCACTGTATTGAAGTTCTTAGTCAGTCTCGAACACATTTAAAAGTGTGGGTAATTTTCTCTGATTAAAAATGATTGTCTGGTTAACTGAGACAAACTTGAATACAAAGGATTTCCAATATTCATCATTGACAAGAGATCATTAGCAGAATTAATTCCTTGTTTGTTATTGTACATCAATCAATCAACACTTTATTTACCCACGTAGCGTCAAGGAGCTCGTAGAGCTCGTTCAAAATACGTACGTGCCTAAACAAACAGCAAAATTAATTTACGATTCATGATCCCATGCTTAGTTAAACTTAAGAATCAAGCGCACGAACTAACGCTTGATTCTAATACCTCGAGTTTGTCTACGCTACTTCAGAAACCAACTTTACAACTCTATGAAACTCTATGACATGAAAGACCATAAACTCATTGAAATACATTGTTGTCCTGAATATTGTCCAAATACCAACTCATTAGCTTGGCTATGTGGTGCCGTTATTGTTTTGCTGGGGTCAATGTACATTGGAGTAGGATCAGGGTTTTTCTTTATATCTGAACTCAGTTGAAATTTACAATAGTTTGATACGTCTGATCCTTATAAAGACACATGGGTCTATTACAAGAAAACATTAATAAATTCTTTGTTTGCACGTGACGTCGGCATAAATTAAAAAACCGGGGTCAGCCATGTTGGGGGATAACCACGGGTTACAATCCCTGTGACATAGCTGTCTGAAGTGTAAGTGGAAGGTGTTACTCAAATACTTGTCAATGTCATGCATTCTAAATAGCTGTCAATACTTGCAATTAGGTATGCCAATGTAGACTATTTTAAGACTTGTGCTGTAGTTTGGATTGTAATACCTTTATTTTGTGTGAACGGTAAATTTTTTTTGTTGGATACTACACCGCCCACGTGCTTTGCGGAAGCCGGTATGATCGTTTTACGGTACTGTTTTAATTTCCCCTCTTATCATGCCACAACTCTGTGTTGTCTTTGGTTGTTTTGAATTTGGTTGTGTTACAGGTATGAACAAGCAAGCAATTGAAAATTGATTATTGTTTAAGCTTTGTTTCTTTTGTAATAAAAATTTTCCAAACTTGGCACATACGCATATAGTTTAGTTTGAGATTCAGCTAATTACTGATACTTGTGGGATTGATGCTGTGTTTTCTAAATAGTAATAATAACAACACAAGCTGGGGTATAACCACGCACATACTTTGCGGAAGCCGGTATTGTTTCGTTGGTAAAGGCAAAACCAGGTAAGTCTCTGGCTCCTATTGACAAAGCTGCCATAGTGTGTTATGCACTCACCAATTTATCAGAGTCCATGCATTGTACCATTTGATCGAGGTGAACTTACATCCAGTTTGATTCCAGGTACTTCATGTACAATTTTTCATATAAAGGCTGTAGTTAAGGCTAGCCACAATCTGTCATTAAAGAACTTCAGTAATACTCAAGTTGACAAAAACACAGCTTTAAGGTACACCACTGACAAGGAACATTTGTTTAGTTTGTGTCACAGATGCTAGTCGTTAATAGATACCTATACGACAAACAACCATAAAGTTCAGTTAGCATTTTGACAAAGAAAGGAGCACCTTCGAAGTAATATTTTGGTGGTTGTGGTACAATTGAATAACCTTGAAATTTCAATCATGATTGCTCAGTTAATTTTTTCTATAAAAAGTTGGACAGATCTAGTTTCTTAAAGGCTCTTCTTTCAACTTCAAACATGACATATGATACCATATCATCTTGCACAAATCATTGTCACAGCCAATTAATGTGCTGCCCTCAAAATCTTGTTGACAGTAGCACCACAGCCCTTCCTCTTCTTCATCACCAGATGATGTTGATGAAGATGGAATGACTAGAGCTTCACACCCTGGGCATGTATATTACTTCCCTACAATTTCAGGCAAAATGCACTTGCATAAGAAATCAGAGGAAACGGAGCGTGCATTTTCCCAAAACTCTTGGTCAGGAAGAATTTCTGCACAAAGAGATCTATTGTTGTTCACACCACAAAATCACAATATTCAACTTCACAGATAAAGATCTGGGCCTGAACTTGGTAGTAGGCATCACTTTTGTCAAGATGAACTTTACCAAACTCATCTTTCTTTAAACAAAAGTTGGTTTGGCCAGCAGCCTCAGTGATTGTGGAATCCTTGTGTGTATATGGACATTTTATTCACACACACCCATCCCACAGCATTTGCAGTTAATAATCCCATCAGGAGAAGCTCCCAAGTATGGTCACCTTAGATCAATATTGAGACCACTGTCAGAAATTGTCAAAGACTCATGGTCAGAAATTGTCAGACTGGTAAGCTTTGTGAGCCCTACCCTCATTTTCACAACCCCACCTCGTGGGCGCAGTTGAAAACTTATGGGCATCAGGGTAGCATATGGACTTAACAAGACTCTTAGCAGGCTTAGCTGTATTTGTTTTGCAAGCAGTTTTTAGATTGTAAGCAGTAATACGACCTGCCTGCCTGCCATTTGGTACCAAACTTTATATTGTGACTGCTTTCTAGTTGAAGCTTCTATTGCTCCACACTCATCAGGTGTAATCTCAAGCAATATTTGGTGACATTGCTGCAACAACTCTATGTACTGGTAATCTAACTGCAAACACTCTTCTCTGAAAAAAATGCTATTGGGCAAGGGCTTGGGTACATTACCAATTTCTTTTAGAAGTATACTACTCATTTAAAGGTGCAACAAGGGACAAGACTGCGGGACTTACTGTACAGCCAGAAATACTTCTAAAAATAGTTTTCTGCTCTTCTGGGGTTGGGGCAGGTGTCCTGGTTGTTCAGATCCCAGGGTTAGATCTAGTAGCCATAGGACTAACCAGTGTTTCTCCACCATCAATTCATGCTTCCTTCAGGCAGAGGTAAAATCCATCTCAATTATAGATAATGGGGATTTCTTTCATATGACTAGAGAGAAGCCATGTGTTCTTTTCCTGTGTGCATGTGGTAGAATCTCTAATTCTAACACCAGCTCCACAGCAAAAGACTCTGCCCCAGCATGAGACAACCCTTCACACAACCCTGCTATGCAATAGCAATGGGAAGCAATTACAGTTCCATATTTTTCTGCCAGAAACCATGTTCAAAGTGGGATGTCCTGGGCTCTCTTTGAGCGATTCACCAATTGAGAGTACACAAAAAGTCTTAATTCTAAATCCAAAATTTAAATCCTTGAAATATGCCATATCAATCGCTAATGTTAGTACTATGAGTGATGTCTTCTGAACTTGTAGCTGTCGTGTCAAGATCGACTAGATCGCTCTGACAAAGGGCTAACGCTC
>NC_142519.1:16012175-16124675 GCF_964205215.1 Stylophora pistillata
ATGTTTTCTGAGCCACAGAAAATACTTCTCTATGGTTGTGCGCTCGCTCTTTTTTTCAGCGCTTTGATGGAGAGAGTCACAGCCCAAATGCTTATGTACAGATGTGAATTATTAGGAATAACACTGAGTAGTGCACTAAAAGGTCTTGTTTATCATAAGGTAAGTATATTTACCAGGATCTAAAGATCTTTCTAGAGGGTGTGATAATTCAGTTGACATGCGAAGGTCTGAGAAGAAGAATTTTTTTTTTTAAAACCGCACACAACTGATGAATAACTCTATCAACCAGCTATTATTTGCATTGGTTTGATAACGACCGGTAGCAATTTTAGTTCCAAAAATAAAAAAAAACATGATTGACAACTTCGTGCCGGTGAATGAATAGACAGTACGAACGCTGTGTATTTGTTCATGTCCTTCAATGGCAAAGTCGACATTGTGAAAGTCTGAAGAAGCCAAAACTGAAACGTTTTCATGTGGAAATTGAACTGACGGTTTATCGGGTGGAGGCGAGAAAAGAAAGTGATGAATGACAGCTCAGATGGACTTGAGCAAGGCTGTTTTGTTTTCTAACAGACGTTTTTCTTAATTGCAAGCTCCAGGAAAAACTAATCATTGCTTCACTGCTCGCTTCCAGAAATGTTTTTCTCACTTCACTGACAAATAAATTTACCTTATTTGTCGGAGTTAAGTTATGAGCTCAGAGCTACGTTATAGGTGCATAACATGGCTCCGTCCAGCCAATCAAAAGACTAGAAGTTCTATAGCCATGCTCCTGTTTTTATTGAACGAAATTATTTCCCTTTTCCAGACACTTTTACTAAGCAAAGACGCATTGTTCCAGTACACAACTGGTAAAGTGATTGACCTAGTTTCAAACGATATTCAGCGATTGGAAGGAGAGGCTATCAAGTGGATATTTCTGGGTTTCATTTCACTCATTGAGCTCGTCATCGTACCTTTTTTAATGGTGTATTTTATTGGCTGGCAGTCTCTCGTGGGAGTACTATTTTTGTATCTCCTCCTTCCATATTACCTCCTATTGTCCCGTGGGGGCGCTGTTCTGCGCTTGCGTACAGCAGCGGTCTCTGATCAACGCCTCTCTCTCATGAACCAGGTAGTTTCTGGGATACGTTCTCTCAAAATACATGCCTGGGAAGATGAATACCGGCAACAAATCAGGAGTACCCGAAGGTATGTAAAGATATCATGGTTGGTAAAGAAACCCTAAGATGAACTGACATTGTTCTTGTTCTTACTTGAATTTCATTTTTCTTTGGGCCAAATGAAGCTAAACCAATTTCTTTTTTAACAGCCACTATTTCCATATTTCGAGCCAAGCTAGTTATAATAATAATAATAATAATAATTATATATTTATATTGCGCAAATTAACATGTGAATATGATCAAATGCGCATCACAACACATTTCGGGGGACTTTGGCCGGACTGCATCAGCAGTTTACAAACAATCAAAGGAAACTTATTTGAAGATGCCCCCCCAATTCCCAGTAAACAGGCCAAACCACATCACAGTAATCTCGTGAGTGGGTTCTTTAACGTCCCCTGCATAACCAAATTAACTAATTAATAGATGCAGGAGACGGGACCTACGGTTTAGTCGTCCTTATCCGAGAAGACTAGAATGTCCATCCATTTCTTGATATTATAGAAAGGTAGCGCATTCTCCTCAGTTATTTTAAGACCTTGAGTGTTGGTCCGGCCGAGGCTCGAACCATCGACCTCGACCTCCCGCACAACAGTCCAGCACTCTAACCAATTGAGCTAACCGGGAGGCGGTTAGCTAACTAATATCATAATATTAGTTTTGTTGATTGGCACAATTTTTAGGTAGCCAACCAATCAGACCGCCTAGAGCGCCCAGACCGCTAAGTATGTAAGTTATAGCTGTCTGGTTTTCAAAATTTCCCAATTTTGCTTCTATTCTTTTTTCAGAAAAGAAATTTCCATTATTCGAAAGATGTGTGCAGTTCGCGCAGGTGTTTTGGCCCTAAGATTCTCTTCAATTTCCATTGCAACACTGCTATCAGTCATTACCCTTCTGTTGACTGAAGAAACTCTTACACCAGTCAACGTTTTTATGCTGATTTCATTCAACAACATGCTTGTGATATGCATTTGCTCTTACCTTGGGTTTGCCTTGTTAGAGGGATATGAAGCTTATGCCTCGCTCGGTAGAATTGAAGAATTTCTCCTTTTGAAAAATTTGCGTGTCAATTCAAGCGATTGTTCAAGCCGAAAAGAAACAGAAAGTGAAGCTGAAAACCCATCTGAGACGAAGAGGAATTCAGATTGTCACAAAAAACTGCGAGATGTTTCCACTACGAATGAATTACAAGATCAAACGATTTTACGTGTGAGAAGTTTGGCGTACAAGCAAACGGAGCGACAAGACTCCTACATTCTTCAGGGTATCGAGTTTTGCGCACTTGCCAGTAGTTTAACAGTCATCACCGGACCAGTTGGTTGTGGGAAAACTACTCTTCTATCAGTGATCGCTGGCGAAGTTTCATGCACACACGGCCAAGTATCCTGCCAAGGAACTTTAGTGTTTGTTCCCCAGACGGCTTGGGTATTCTCTGGAACCATACGAGACAACATTTTGTTTGGTTTGTCATACGAGGAGTCAAAATACACCAGAGTAATTGAAGCTTGCGCTCTGACTGACGACATCCAGCAGCTTCCTGATACTGATCAAACAGGCGTCGGCGAACGCGGAGTTGTTTTGAGCGGTGGCCAGCGAGCTAGGGTAAGCTTAGCACGTGCAGTGTACGCTAATGCAGATGTGTACGTTCTGGATGATCCTCTAAGCGCCGTAGACTTCAAAGTTGGACAACATATATTTGAAAAATGTGTCAAAGAACTACTAGGCGATAAAACTCGGATGATGACCTCTCATCACGAAGATCACATGAAAGACGCTGATGAAGTGATCGTGTTGTGTAAGGGCCGTGTACTGGAGAAAGGAAGTTTCCTTGAGTTGCAAGACAAAGGAATCCTTAATAACACCATTGACCCCCTCTACAAGAAGATTTCAAAAGGAAGTTCAGGTGAGGAATTTACAAAAGAGAAGGAAATTGGAAATCTTGAAGCTGCTGGCAACTTGATTGGAACTGAAAATCCATCGAAAGAAATCAGGAGTCTTCTTATGCCGCAAGAAGATCGCGAAATCGGAGTAATTTCTTCCAAGCTTTACTGGAACTATTTCAGAAGCGGAATGGATACTTGGATGATTGTCGCAATAATCCTCTTCATCATAATAGTCCAAGGTAAGGGTTTTAAAAAAAGCCTTTTCCAAAGAGCTCTCTGTGGAAAGTAATCCTTATATGCACCAGAGTTGCTTTAGTTCTTGGCTTAAATCGCTTCAGAAAAAAATCACCTCATCTCTAAATCAAACACATGTGGGACTAGAATAAATTTCGGCGTGGTCACTCAAAAGAGTTTCCGCACCTCAGGCAGTTTACTTGTCTTTGATTTGAATTCTCCAATGTGATATGTTACTTTTTTTCTGCTTGGCTGTGATCTCATGGGTTTTTAACTTAACAACAGTCAGTCGAAATCAGCGCCCGACAGAATAACCTTACTATGCACAATGTAATAGTCCATGTGCCGGTGAGCTAAAATTTTGTCCGCGTGAAAATTTTTGGAGATATGTTCCTTCGTAAACAGGAACATTCTAACTGTGTTCCAGGTCAGATGGTTTGCCGTTTGGCGTGTGGATGTGTCGTGAGGTAGCTGCACATTTAAGACTGAAAAATTATAGGACCTTCACTTCATTGTTTAAGAAGTATCAATGTTAAGAAAAAGGATTTGACAAAAACGTTTTCCCTAAGTTAGGGAAACTTACATAACACGCAACGGTATTTGACGTTGGTGCTGCATTGGCCAAAAATTTTGGAAAATCGCAGACCTCTCACTTTCATGCATTGTGTGGCTAGAAAATCTTAACATTCGCATGCAATATTGACCTTAAGAAGTGGCACAAAATTCTTAAGTGTATCAAATTGCTGATGAAACGAAGGCCATGCCATTTTCTTTCCCCTAACACGTCTGTGTCTCGCTTGCAAGCCAACTCATCCGACTCACAATTGACACATAGAAAGTTTTAGCTTGAGTTTTACTCCGTTCACGTTTTCTTTTCAGGATTATTGGCTGCTCCTGACGTGTACCTCTCGTTCTTGACAAAGCAACTCCCTCAACATCAAAAACATCGATCAAACTTAATAGTCTATGGATGTTTTGTTTGTGTAGCACTCATACTTGCATCGGCACGAACATTTCTATTACTCTCCTGCTTTTTACGATGCTCTAAGCGTCTTCATGACGAGATGGTCGTCGCTATTTTACAAGCTCCCGTTGTGTTCTTTGATTCGAATCCTGTGGGAAGAATCCTCAATCGATTTTCTAGAGATGTTGGCTGCTTGGACGAGCAGTTACCCAGATCATTTCAGTCGGCAGTCGAAACAGTTTTTCTTGTATTTGCATCAATAATTGTCCCGACTCTTACGAATCCTTGGCTTGTTTTCGTTCTCATACCGTTGATATTGGTAGCTATATACCTCTCCACGTATTATTTGAAGACATCCCGGGAACTAATGAGGCTAGCGTCCATATGTCGTAGTCCGGTGTTCGCTCACATTTCGGAGACTCTTAATGGACTGGACACGATTCGAACCAGAGGGAGACAAAGCGATTTTGTGGAGCAGTTTTACAGGTGAGTTTGTATGAATTACTAGAAAAGTGAGGATGCGGTCCCCACTTACAAAAAGAGGCGGGGATTAATGAACCAGAGGCTCTGACGTTTTTTCCATTATCTTTGGAGAATTAAGAGCGTTGTTTCAGTGATTAATGGAAAATTATTCCCGTCCCTAAGATGTTGACCAAATTTTAATACAACCTCCATAAATGATAAATAAATAAATAATTTGTAATGTAGGAAGTAGTGGCCTAATCTTCCGAGCCGGTGGCTCATGTTGATTATATTCGACTCCAGATCCAATTGGAATTTGGAATATTGGTTTTTGTAGAGGGAGGAAAACCGAAGGACACGAAGAAAAACTCTCAGAGCAAGGACGAGAACCAACAACAAACTCAACCCACACGTGACGCCAGGTCCAGGAATCGAAGGCGGGTCACAGTGGTGGGAGGCGAGCACTCTCACCACTACGCCATCCCTGCTCCCCTAACCACTAACCACTAACCTTCGACTTCAAAGGAGTCTTTCAGAGGAGTCTTGTACTCTGTTTTAAGCCTACCTCAGATTGAGCGAGTGTTTGATTTAATTGTCTTTGTGACTGTAAAATCTGAAATTTGATTAAATAAATAAATAAATTCTTTTATCTATGTGTTTTCCTAAAGACATCATGATGTTCTGAATCAAGCTAACATCTTGGTACAGGGCAGTGGGAAATGGATCAGTGTGCGCTTTGAGATTATTTCTTCACTGTTTGTTGGCGCGGTGGCTTTAGCAGCTGTTTTGGTATCGCAAGATGCTGGTGAGTATGTATCAATACAAGACTAAGCCTATAAATCTGATAAAGATCTCTTTAAAATAGTTACTGAAACCTTAATAAAATCAAATCAGCCACACCAGCTTATCAGAACTATGGTGATCAGTAAAAGGCGTAGTACAAGGCATTCGCAAAGACTCGAGAGAAGTTTCGGAGCCACCTCCACGTGCAATTCAAACGAGCCTCCATTCTGGCAATTGCAGCGGTCCCTATGAATGAATCTAGCCTTGTCAACTCCCCTACACTGCCTTTCATCACCTACTACGACAAGGGCGGCGAATGACTAGATATTATTTTGACTAATTAATGTAAAAACTTAGTTAGGATCTTCTTTAGTACAATCTAACTCCAATTTATCTCAATATCCAATTTTTCGGTTTATCAGCTTTTGCTGGACTTGCCTTGGCTTATGTCGTGCAAAAATTTGGGCCGGCTCAAGTCGCCGTCAGAAGAACAGCGGAAGTCGAGAATTTTATGACGTCAGTTGAACGAGTTATTACGTATACAAAGCTTGAATTCGAGCCTGGATATAGGATAGAACAACGACCGCCGGAAAACTGGCCAAGTAAAGGAAACATCATATTCAAAGACGTCTCATTGACATATTATCCAGGAGGACCACAAGTGTTGAAAAACATCAAAGTCAATATCAAAGGAGGTACAAAGGTCGGTGTTGCCGGCCGGACGGGTGCTGGAAAGTCATCTTTTGTGGCAGCTCTAATGCGCATGCCTGAATCTTTTGGCGAAATAATCATTGATGGTATTCCAATAAAGGAAATTAACCTGCAGGAAACTCGACGACGCATATCCGTTCTTGGCCAAAGTCCAGTTCTGTTCAGCGGATCACTGCGGAAAAATCTCGACCTTACTGAGCAGTTTACAGATGCAGATTTGTGGCAAGTTCTAAAAGATGTACAATTGAAAGAGTTTGTGAAAAGTCTTCACGGGCAACTTGATCACAAACTATTGGAAAATGGAGCAAACATCAGTGTAGGAGAACGACATTTGATTTGTTTGGCTCGTGTACTATTGCAGCGAAACAAGATCATCGTCTTGGATGAACCCACGGCCAATGTAGATCCAGAAACAGAAGAAACAATCTGGGGCGTGGTGCGTCAAAAGCTAAGGGATTCCACGGTCATCACGATAGCTCATCGATTGAAGACCATCAAAGACTGTGATAAATTTTTAGTTTTGAAACATGGAATGGTAGCAGAGTTCGACAAGTGGGACTCATTGGTGAACACAGAAGGAAGTGAGTGAAATGTCGCGAATTGCAAGTAGCAATAGAACGTAAATATGTGTAGCTAATTTACACGACTGGACAGTATTTGGTAGATGTTCTTTAACGTTAAGCGTGGGTATTTTAGAGTGAATATTTTACACAAATCAATTGAGAGCTTTTATTATACACTCGTAAAGGAAGGGAGTATACATTTAATGTTGATCATTTGTAGGACGATAGCTGTTGGAGTTTAAAAATTCTATTTCATACTGGGCTATCATTACCAACAGAAGTATGTTAGTCTGCACAACACATGAGTGTTGAGGTCTATTGCATTATGTTTCCTTAATGCGCATGATCTAACGCATGCTCAGAGGGCGTCAATTAAAAATTAGGCATTTTATTGGTGCGCAGCGTGCGCAGCGAGTGTAGCGAGCGAGCAGCAACATATTCAGGATTTAAAAATATATAAAGGGGGTTTGAATTCTCGAATTCATCACTTTTTACCAGAATTCATTGTCTGTACTTAAAACAGTACTTCACTTAGAGCAGGCACAGGCGGTGTGCGCGCTAAGATTGCGTTGCACTGTGGTAGCGTTATCTTCAATATGGCTGTGAAAGTGGCCAAATTTGAAAGATTGACGGTTAAGCCGTTTAATTTCTTTTTTCTTTCATTATACTTAATGTAATTTGACAAATTCTGAATGTGTAGAAGTATTTTTGAACCTCTTTGTCGGGAATTCTTTCGTTCTCGATGACAAACGCAAGTAATGTTGTTTTAGTAAGTAATTTGAGACCGGGTTCCGTTTCTTTGTTTTTAAACATAATTTCTCTCCCGCAAAAAATAACTGCAGAGATACGTTTCTCAAAACCTCCTGCTTGGTATCCTTCATAAATTACGACTCCCCCCCCCCTCCTCTCTCCCTCAAGAAAAGAAAAAGAAAAAGAACTCCAGTTCATCTTAGTATGTAGTCAATGAACTAACAAAACCTGCAATCCAGTGCTCGGACAGAATATCATTTGAGGTGAGATGGGTCGTCCTAAGTCTTAGTTTTGGAAACACCCCAGAATTTGGCACTATTTTAAGAAATAAAGGTTAATATAAGTCGTGGAACGCATAGGCAAATGAATCTCTGCGTAAACTATGTCGCTATCAATAGAATGTGCCACAGCATTACTATCTCTTAGATACCCTAGTATATGGCTAGAAGTCGCAGAAGACAAATCGTCATTTTTTCCAAAACGAGCACAGTTAACTATCGTTAACCTTTTTTGTTTAATTTTCTGTTAAGTTGAGATTGATAAATGTAAGACAGGAAATAAGTCAGCTGATTATCGAAGAGATCAACGTGTAACTGTAACCTCATGCTTTTCCTAAGGGAGTGTTGGACATTGTTATTATTTTAGAAAATTAGCTTCCCAAAAAATAAACAACCAAAACATAAAGTTTGACACACATTTCAGTGCAGGTCTGATATCAGTGGAATGACGTTACTGGAGTGTTTGGAAAAAAAAAGCACGGAACTTTGGGGCTGATTCGCCACGAAAATTCAAAGACTAGTATAAATGCAGATACGATGCGAGCAACTTTCTTTCGTTGAAGGCAAAAGCAAGTAACTTTATATACGCAGACTCACCCATAATTCTTTTGAGGTTTTGACCTTTGCAATATGGCCATAATGTGGCGATGTGTTTCGGTGAGGCCCATATTCCGACGAAGACGTCCTCAAGGAACTTTTCACTATTTGGTTTGTGAATGAAAACTTGGTGTCAATTCTCTAGCCCTGTAAGTAAGGATTTTTTTCGATGATCTTTTCTAATTTGGGGCGCCTCTTTGATTTCAACTAGGGGGCGTCATAGAACACGTTTTTTTTATCTTGTGTTTACATCTGCATTCTACGTTGCCTGGCTTAGTTCTACGCGGTTTAGTTCAACAAGTCTGTATTGTTCAATTGAAACTACAACTTAAATAAAGTCACTTTTTCTTACTGAATGACACCCAATGTTGCGGATTGGTGCAAAATTGTATAATATAAACCGTTAGAACCCATATTAGTTTAAAATAATGTAATTGAGATGTCCCCATAAGTTACCTGATGTCTGCTATATGGTGATTTATAGGAAGTATCGTATGTTTGCGTAAGCTCTGCATTAAGTTCTTTTTCTATGCATATTGATCTTCCCCTATTACGGTATCAACCCATTCTCTCAAGTACCTAATATTAGAGTACATGTGATGCCTGTATCCATTCACAGGCTTGCGATTAGCTCCCCAGCTAAATGCACCTTCAAGGCACCACTTTCCGCAAACCTCTCTCGCGAGAGGTCCTCCAGTATCACCCTGGCACCCGCTGACACCAGTCATATTAGAACCAGCATATAGCATAGATTCATCAGGGGCTGTTTTTGGATGATCAGCGGTGCATTTTTTTTTCTTGGGACGAAGGGGATGGGAGCTTGCTTTAGTTTCCTGAAGAAATCTCCAGGTAGCCACAACCAGTAACCCATCCTGTCTGGTCAATAGGCAAAGGCAAATCCTCATCTGGAAGACAAACCATACCGACCCAATGAGACAAATTGGCGGGGCGAGTTAACTTTAACAAAGCCAAGTCGTTAGAGAAAAGGTTCGGCCTATAGTATTTCAGATAGAATAAAAATATTTTCAACAGAGATGTGTTGTTCTGTGCCAAGGGTTTTTACCCTGTGGTAGTCGCCAAGCCTGTTGATCAAAAATAAATAAAATATATCATATATCGACCAGTGGATGACAAAGGTAACGAACTACCACCACCAAGTGTGAGACGAGTTAACATGCAAAGAACACAGTGAGGGGATGAGAACGACCTGACTTGCTCCAGGTTAGCGATAGAGACACATCTGGATCACTTTACAAAGTCCAACTCGCTTTTAAAGTAGAAAAAAAGCTATGAGCCACTAAAGAACGGGGCACTTTTGGTGCCAAACACTTTCAGGGGCTTGGAACGTGAGCGGGAAGTTTTTTCGCGCTGTGAACAGTTGTTGAAAGTCTTTTTATTTTTTCTCATACTTCTGTGGAGTTTTGACCAACAACCTGCATCCAATCTATTGCATCCCGCACCATGCAACTGACCAATACGCACTACGTAAAAAGGCAGCGTTGCTTTTCAAGTTGTACATCATTCAGTTATTTGGAAAACAATGGAAACTGCCATTTCTAAAGTAAGGTTTTCGAACCAGTTTATTGCAGCTATATGTTCTTCGTCACTGTATCATCGCTTACGCTTTATACCTGACAAAGATGTTTGACGCCTTCTTTTCATAGACACAGTAAGCTGTGATAAGAACCCATTGGGGCAATATCAAGGAACTTCCACAGAACATTGCACGGTCATAAACTGTGAATATCAGCATGGCCTACCACGGCCAGGCTCCTCGAAGTGCCTCGGAACCACCAGAGATTCGTGTTACAGGACGTGATCCACAAATTGCAAGCTTAAAACTGAAAACGAAAACGAAAACAGAAGTCCTCTTTTTAGATCTTATAGTAAACCCTGATAATTTATCGATATACCTTGCGAGTATAATTTACAGCAGTATACTTTTTAATATGTATCAACGTAAGTCCAAAACAAACTCCACTGGTTTTGTTCTTCCGGAAACTAGAGTAACTGGAAAAAAATACCAAAGAAAGTTTCAGAAAGATCCAGCCTGGATCTTAGTAACAAATGATATAGTAATTAGGGAGGAAAGCACCTTAACTACTGAGGCAGTGAGATCTATGTGATTGTGTACCACTAATAAAAAGACAAACGCCTCCTTTTGGCGCCAAAAAACAGTCGGATATTTTGAATTATCTATCCCGGAAAGTGAACAGATTTCCGAGAGCAAAGTTCGAGGCAAACAGATAATGTCCAAGAAAAAATTTATACCTTGAATTGTAAACCAACTGTAAGGCTTTGTCCAGTCACTCTATCGAGAAACAGTCACTTCTGAGAGTTCCTTACTTTGACAAGGACTTTCAACACGAACGAAAAGCAATGAATTTCTCTGTATCCTTTCAGAGCCCCATTCACATCTACTGCTGAAAAGTATTTTAGTATTAATGAGATGAAAAATTTTTAAGTCTGTAACACATGATATGCTTTTTCGGAATTAACAAAAGTTGATGAATTGGAGGAAGAAAATTTTCAGTTTTCGCCCCTCTCTCCTCTCTTCTAAAGTAGAAATTACGTCAGAGATTGGGAACGAGTTCCAATCAATCAAAAACTTTATTTAATAGGATAACTGTTGAAGCTGTAAAGCTTGTGGGGTCGATTATCTAAGAATCGTATATGCCAGTGGACTCAAGAAAGTTTAAAATTTGTCTAAAACCTAATATATACAGCCATCTCAAGAAAGTTCCTGTTGACGACTTAGGTAATTGTGCGTCAGCGATTTCAACTATCCCTATACTTCTGTTTCCACGTATGCTATTGTAACATGTAAAGAAGGGGGGGGGGGGTTGCAAAGTTATCATTTTTGGTAATTGCTATGTCAGATAGCCATGAAGGTATGGCAGGAAGAATTAACTGGTCTTGTTAAACTTCCCTCAAAATGACCCGTTTTAAGTAGCGATAAAGTTATGTGCCAAGGCACATAGAGGACTAAACTGACATGACGAAGGGGATGCTTGGAAACATTTAACAGTCTCGCACGCCTAAATCTATTTATTCTTTTTCTAGACGACAGAATACCCTGACGTGTCTTAAAAGATCAGCACAACGTTAGTGTAGGACCTCTATTGGAGGTTACTGTGAAGGTCCCCTTGAAACTGTTGCATCGTCTCTCACATGGCAAGCCTTAGTTTGATAGACTATTGAGTAATTTTGCACTCATGAATGGAAGTAGAGATAAACATGATTTCTCTCCGTCAAGACTAAATTTCCCATTTAGTCTCGACGGAGAATCGGACTACATTTACTCAGCGAATTGTCTCGTTTTTGTTTAGCACTCCCTTGAGAAGAGAATCAATCACTATTCACTCACTCGATCAAGCTGCCACTTTGGGAACCAGCCGTATTCATCTCTTCTAAGCACCATGGCAGTAATATCTCCTACATCGGCAACATTCGGTACAGAGAATTGGTCAGTTCTGGAAATCAAAGGGCACGGCTGAAATAAATGATGTTCTTTCGTTACACTTTATCAATATGTGCAGTTGAACTTTCTTCTTCTTTTTCTTTCTATTAGACTGCGCAGTGTAAAAATTTTCGTGCTCGCGCTCCAATGGATTTCATCGATGAAAATAAGTAACAATGACAAACCTTCACCTGAGTCTCACAGAAACTGAAACTTGCGCAATGACTGTCGCGTAGTCTAAGTGCCGAACAGCCGGAGAGTTATTTAACTGTTTTAAAATTGATCAGAAGCGCTGAAACGGAGAAAAAGCCACAATGAAGTGATTCGGCGATTTGTTTTCGCTTTCTTAGCCTGAGCGATGACTTAAGAGTTCGATAAACTAGTGCCGGCAAGTTGTAGCCATAAATATATTTTCACTACATAGGATCAATAGGTGTATCACAACAACATCAACATCAATTACAGTGATATTTTTTCTATTTAATAATATTCTGTTTTCTTTTACTGTTATTTACTGAGTAGAGTCTCCGGAAGATTTGATCCGGTGGAGTGCTGTAGCCTACCAAGTGAACAGTTTCGTTTCTCTTTCTCCATAAGTGTCAACATTAGTTTCATAACAAAGATAACTTTTTTACACTCAATAATCTTTCACAATCACTCTCTTGTAGCCTTTTAAGTTTTTCTTTCGGTACTATACATACATTGTTGACACTGACTGCGTTTTCAACTTCTTAAGACCTTCCTTACTGCATGATATTTGCCTTCAAAAGAGTCTAAAATCCGCTGCAGATGCCGCCATTTGAAATCTTGCTCAGCAACCTTCTGCTACCCTATGACGTCTATTCCTCCTCTACATCTTTTTGAACCATTAAGAATTACGCAAAAGGTATTGTTGCTTCAAATACGTTTTTGCGACCACCAAGCCAGTGAACCGTGCAGCGTAGTACCCTTCGTCTAGGTTGAACTCTGTGACTTTGTACGTGTGCTGCCAGGTAATTGAGTTCTTTTCATCCAAAATCGCATTCTCATTAGATCTCAGGACAACTTTCGAAAGGCCATGTAACTCTTTGGAATCTCACACCACTGTAAGAAGTGGATTTAGATACAAACTTCGTACTGGTGGAGAGTTAAAAATTCCGTTAAATGGTGTCTTTTCTACCATTCTTAACTAACAGTGGGCAAATATGGCCCAATATATGTCCCTTTCCGACTACCAAGGCGAAAAATAAAATTGCACGAAATCTTAAAACAATTAGATTACGAACCTCTGACGATAAAGCAAATTTCTTTACAAAGTCATTTTACATCTCTTATTATTTTAATACTCAGAAACAATCGAGGTTCAAACGTCGCTATCTAACAGGTAAAATCTCAGGAGAGATAACTCCTATATGATTGTCTTGTCCATTAATGGCTCCACCTGTACTGGGTCTGGTGCCTTCAAACTTCGTCCCCAACACAGGTGTTCCAGCATCTGAATGGGTTACAGTCTCACTCTCAAGTGACTTGCCTGACCGAGACTCCTGGCGTAACTTGGGCATGTGTATGGGAGGGAGGGGAGAGTAATGTGTCAACTGAGGACCACTGTGAGGACGGCCCAGAGGCTTGCTGTCTGGAGCACTATTAGGTGAAGAATAACTCTGCGATGCTGAAAAAATAAACAGAAAATGTGTCACTACAGTTGATAGGTTAACAAATGTAACTTCAACAGTTCTCCGGCAATGAACTTCTCATTTTATTAGTAGCTCCTTTTCAATCTATTTCCTTATCATCACTCTCATTATCCGCACTAAAGGTTATCGGTCAAATCACACGGGTGGGACACACAAGTGGTTGTGGTTTTTTCCCAAACTGAAAAATTCCCCCACTGCACAAACAACACATTTTGGCGTGAGTCATCTACATGAGCGAAACTTCAGCTGCCAAACAAATATTTCACCCAGTAATTAAGATTATAATGAAGTTTGGAGAAACTCCACGACATCTTTTCCCAATTTTTCTTTTCCCACGTTCTCAAAATGCACATTTCCATATTTTTTATGCGAATTAATGACTCTGTATGAACTCTGTGCACGTAAGTATAGTGTCTGGGAAGGAAACTACAGACAGGGCTCGACACTAACGGTAGCCCACTAGCCCCAGACTAGTAGAAATTCAGTTTTGGAAAGTGGTTTTCCATTTCCACCAGCCAGTTTGGCTAGTAAACAAACTGAAATCGTCGTAACATTTAAGATGTCACTTGCCACCTGACTAGTAAGTTGAAAAGTTAGTGTCGAGCCCTGCACAGAGAGAACACAGAATATACCACGACAGCCATGAACGGTTCATGGCCCTTTTTATTCAAACACTACATATTAGTTTAATGAAACACAGCCAGTTATTGACTTCCGTCCGTTTAACTGATCGGCTCACCTAGGTTAACTTGCTTGGCTTTCCGGATTTGTTTACCACCTGATGGTCGCTCTACTGTAACGTAACTCCTTACAGCGGAGCCTGTCATTTCACCAGAGTCATCAGGAGGGAAAATGTGCTTACTGTGGTGAAAAATAAAGAATAACGACACTCACTAGGTCATACTAAAGGAACAACGTATTCCAAAATCGTTCTAAATAAACGGAAATGTTCTTGCTTGCATTGCTGTGATCTCTTCAAGTTGAAAGTTGTCTATTTTTCTACAAATGGAAGGGGTGATTCACATAATTCCCATAAGCTTAAACGATAAACACTTTCAAGAATCACATAATTGAAGCTGTTGGATAGTTGACCGCTGGGGATCAAGATGCGTCAAGTAATGAGCTCGATAAGACGCTTGTCCTGTAACAGATCCAGAAATCGTTTAGAACATACCTGACATCTGTCTGTCCAATCATCATTCGATTAACGTCCAGCTCTAGAATTCTAGGCGTACTGATTTGCACAGCAGTTGAAAGAGAACCCAACACTTGGGACTTGGACGCCTGCCACGCTACACCAGCTGAAGAGCTTAACAGGCCCTCTTTGTCCATGGGCTGTGTGACCTTCATCCTCATTGTACCATCCTCCAACTGAGCCACTGCAGGGATTGAGGAGCCAGCTCTAGCGAGGGAACTTTGTGTGAGATCACGATAGAGCCCTGCTGATATTGGTGCTTTGGATCCATAATTTTGCCATGGAGTTGGTGCAGGGGTTGCTGGACCGCTGGGCTTGGGTGGTACTGGGGAGGGTTTGTTCCTCTGGGCCACAACATGTCCACCATTCACTTCAGATCTGTTGAGATAAAGTAATCGACTTAAACATACGGTTGAAGACGAACAAAAAACCCCGCACAATTTGCCTTTCTCCCGATATGTGGCCTCATTACTATTTTCGTAATATCACAAGCCACTGTCTTGGACTCGCTTAAAAAGTGAAAGTATGCCAACGTCGGGTAAAGGCCTGTTGACAGCAGAGCCTAAATGATGTCTGGGAGGCACTGCTTCAATCTCTCTAGAAGCCTGATCATTCTAAGAAACATATGGCAATCTGCAGTCTTTCCTTACACTTAGGTAGCACGGAAAGCCGTAAAAATCTTGAACAAAAGCTCATCTTTCAAACCGGCAGTCTAAATCCCACAGGGATCAACGAACCCTTTTCATTCCACTAATTTACTCTTGTTTTTCTCGTTGCCATGTTCCCACCAATAAAGTGGCTCCATTTTCTGTCTTTAAAAGCACACACAACCCACAATTCCTCTATTCGCTCCGACGAAGGGCTAACGCTCGATACGTCAGCTTTTGTAATCGTTACGGTGGCCAATTTACCATTTCAACTTTGTTGATATATCCAAATTATCTCTAGAAGCCTGATTTCCGTTTTTTAAGGATTTTGTTTCTCCAACTGCATTTTACTTATTAGCATCATTACGTCATCCACTTGTAAAACGATTTATTTCAATTTTTATTTGTAATTTGCCTGTCTAGATTTCTTTTCTCACCTTCCTTTCAGAGAATAAACAGGTTTGATGAGAAAGATCCCTGTCTCTTGCTCCAAGTTTTCAAAACAGGACGTTAACTGCTCTGCCAGTTGCTCACGCTCGAACGCATACTTGTCCATTTGGTTGCCCCATCTCTGAGCGCGAGTGTTTTGTAAAGCTTCCATTTTATCCAGGGTTGAAAACACGCTTTCGTCAAGACTACCACTTTGTTGTAAACTTTGCTCTGAAAAGATATGACATTCAAGGTCAGTTAGGGCATCGTTTTACCCCCTAATTCGGTAAAATATCTGGACAAAAAAATAGCCGAATTTATAGGTTTCTTTTTTACTTTTGTCATCAACAGAACCGATCTTTTTCGGATTTTGTTCTTGAAGAGATGAGATTCTCTAAAAGAATGCCGATGCAAGAAATAGAGAATTAAACTGGGAGGTAAAACCAGAATTATCCACGCCCACAGGTGGAGCCCAGAACTATCAATTATTGTCAGAAATAACAAGGCGTCCTTGCTGTTAACACTGCTCTTGGTGATTCAAAACAAATCAAGATTCACTTTCCCTTTTTGCGGTTCTTCTTAAGGTGCTACGATACCCTGAATCGTCTTGTACGCCAGCTGAATTGAAATGCGGGCCCACAGGAAGAGAGTGGATCTGTGACTGACTCGTCCCTAGTCGTATGTTACTTTTAACACGCGGTCGCGCCGTTGCGGGACGAGTTAGGACCTTTGCACCACGCCGTCTGTTTTGGAGAAGAAAAAATACTGCAAACCTACCAATGTTTTTCATAGCTCGGTGGTGACTATACCGCCTGACAATATGCGCCAATCTCTTTGCCGGTAAACTAACATAGTTGTCCATGTGTTCCATGATCACAGAGAAGCTGCTGTCGGATAATCTCCTCTCATTCACAGCACGCTTAAGGATCTTTCCGTTTCTCTCTGCGTCGAGTCGTGTGAACATGATGGAAGAACTTGCACGCTACGACAACAAACACAATCGAAAGATTAATTGACATGACGAGCTACTACTGGTTACTTTGGACTTTGAGTACACAGTCAAGAGTAGTCCTTGTCAGCTGGAGGCATGCCTTACACGCGTAATAGCCATTAAGTATGTGATCGGTCAAAAAATAGCACGAGAGATTTAAGCAAATAATGTTAACCCTTTCATTCATAAAAGCGATCAGCATGTCACTTCAATGAGACTACGTTTTTTTTTTTCCTTAATCCCCTCTGGCGGTGGAAACAGATCTTTTACATCTTTCCTATTTCCTTAACTTTTTTAACTTTAAACTAACTTTCCGTGAGGATGTTAAATTACTAGGACGTAACATACCTCCGATGAAGCGGACCGTGTGCTCCTCAATTCTGCCAGCTGATTCCTCAACTGTGTGATCGTGTCCTGCATGTCAGTCATGACTGCCACATTCTGACTGGTTTGTTCCTGGTGAAACTTGGTTTCCTCATCAAGGTGTCGTTGAAGACCCTCGTAACCCTCAGCCAAATCGTTGTATTCCTTCAGCAGCTTAACATAATTGGATTCCATGCTTGATGCGTCTCCTAAGTCTTCCTTCTGCTTAAGATGAAGCAAGAAACGAAAGGAAACAAAATGAATAATAATCCACCGCTGTGATAGTGACCATTATAGTGAATCAATTCATCCCTTGAGGTTTTAAAGAATACTTTTGAAAGGTTCCTTTTCACTGCAACCATGATGAAAAATTGTTAAGCCACAAATAATTGCTCACCTTAAAACTCTTCGGTCTCCATTCTTGCTGCGTTTTCGGTTCCGGGGAATTTAATCCTACACTCTTCATGTCCACAGGTATGGATCGTGCTAGGTGCTGACTGGACAAAACACTGCCCACCTGATTTAGAATCTAAAACAACACCAGTATTATAGAGAGAAAATCAAACATTTGCATCTTTATTGAACAAAACTTGTATAAGGAAATTTCATTACCCAACTAACACAAATGTGTTATACCTGAAAACTAGCTTACGAGTGTTTGTCACTGTAGACTAATAAAAGCTAAGTGTATTTACACAATAAACCAATATGTATATATTTTCTTGTGGAAGAATGTAGGTGCGTTGGTGGACGACAACTGTGGTTCTCTGCACTGACCTGGTCAATACTGCCACGTATCTCCGGCAGACACTCTATTACCTGCATTGTGTCTTCCTGTGTACAAATATACGACGAGATAAGGCACGAGTCAAACACTTTATTAATACATTAAAGGTTGAGAGAATTTTTACCGAAACGCTAGGCATATAAGAGCCAAAACAAACAAACAAACAAACAAACAAACAAAATACCAAACAAAAAGATATGCAAAAACATGCCCACAGCAACTGATAAAATAGAAATAATCTCTTAAGGGAAGACTTTACAACCAAGAAACCAGGAAGTCGTTACAGCAAGTATTGTTACAGATACTACTTCTTAATAGTTTTCCAGTTCACCTGGTTGAGAACAACAGGCTGTACACGTTTCACCAGGTCAGCTTCTTCACTAAGCCCTTCGCTGTCCAACCACTGCGTAATGTTACGACTAAACGACAGGACTGCCTCGTATGTCCGCACTGTCTCTTGAGCCACTGGATGATCGCCAAGAGCAGAGTTTATGAGCCGCCTACGAGCCCTGGCACTCATGGCAGGTCTTGTCTGCTGAGGGGGAGACAGCATCGTTGGTTTCCGTTCTCGAGGATGTTGCTGCAAAAGAAGAGGACTAAGTCGGTAAAGGGTTTGAACTCCAGCCATTTCGCTCATTGTACTGAAGCTTGTCTAGTTGGGCGCTACTACCAACTAAGCATCACCACTTGCTTCGCTCCCACCCTGCGAGGATCATTGCTTTACTTAATTTTTATCCGCCGGTCGCATAAAATTTATTTCATGAAATAAATCCTCTGCGGGAAACACGAACCCTATAAAAATTCACCTCGCTCCCAAGGTGTGGCGTCGTAGCTTACCTTCTTAGCTTCGTAAGTGCAGACGAGATGCAAGTTTATTCGTTTCACTCTCTTGCACACGGTTCTCAAAAGCACACGAAATAACTCTAAGTACAACAGGCGCTAGTAGCTAACCTCATCTGAGGAAAACTTCACGGTAGATGAACTCGGTCTTGAGTCAAATTTGAGACTTGAAGCGGCTCCATCAAAACCACTGTCACGTGGACTCAGACCTCTTTCGGCACTTTGATCCTGTATTCTACTGTCTATCAAATGAGCAGATGACTGGCGCGACGACTGACTGCCCCCGGATTGATGCCTCTTTGAATCACTGATCTGCAATGGAAACAAATCAGAATAGAACTCGAGTCAGTAAGGGAAGAAACCGGCGGGAAGAGGGGAAGGGTAGGTACCTCTATAATACTGACGGTCTCACTAGCTGGGAAATTTCGGAAACCATCATCAGTCTCGATGATTCAACCTCAGAGTATGAATTCTGACAAAATTAAATAACCTGGAGTTGGAAATTACTGAGTTGACGTTGTCCCTGAAAAACACCAGGTTGAAGCCATGCTAGCCCACTGATAGACATCAGCATAGAAAGGAGAGTAACTGTTTTTAAAAGTACCTGTTCTTGGTCTGTCCCCAGAGACATGGAGGTCATAGTCTGTTCCTCACGCATGTTTGCCAGAGATTTACTAGTCATGGTTTCTTGTTCTTGTTTGTTAAATATCGAGTTGCTTGTCATCGTTTCCTCTTCACGTCTGTCGTAGAGTGACAAGCCAGTCATGGTCTGCTCTTCGTGCTTATCCCGTAGACCTATCTCCTTGAGTTGTCTCTGTGAAGAAAAATTCTTCATTAGGTACAAGTAGGTTGGAAAGTGGGTGAACAAAAATGTACTTTTAAATATGTTCTTAGTCTTCCCCGTCCCTTTCCCCAAGGGGGGGGGGGAGGGGAGGGGGGTGGGCACTGAAGAAGCCGCTAAAAAGAAACTAAATCGAACCATGCCCAGGAAATATAGTACCAACGTTCCATAGAAGCTTTGAACACAATTCTCAAATATAAACCCGGTTATGAGGCGGCAACCGCTTTTCAAAGGTCGTAACCACCTCCAAGCGGTTTCGATGAAAATTTTCCTGTAGATGTTTACCGCTGTAGAGAGGCAAATTACTGAAGGTAATTTGGTTATACTTTGTTTTGGTATTTGTGAGAAACAAAGTTCAAACACACGACCAGCAACATTGTCTTCATGTTGCAACACAGCACAAATGAGTTCGTGCTCTGTACTTAACGATACAAAAACGTTTCTTCTGAGGTTCTTCACCGCGAATCATCTCACCCTAACTTCTGTTCAGTAAGTATATTCTCCATACTTTTTTCCTTCCATTTCCATTGGCACCGACAAAGAGAATTTGTTTGACAATCAAGAACCTTTTCAGTCGGCGATCTTTTCCATTATTTTTATGACTTTATTGTATGATTCATTGGTGAAATTGAAATTTGATGTTTGTCAGTCTTTGGGGTAGTGGTTAAAGCCCCTTCAAGCAGGTACTCGCAGCTTTCCTAAAGGTGGCCTCTCAAATCGAGTTCGTTTTCTTACCATTTCTTCCTGTTCGGAGAGGATCTCTTCCTGAAAAATAAAAAAATATTACAAGTGTTAGTATTCAATTCACTTTACAAATAACTTATTGGTTTCAAAAGGGTGCGTCTTGTCATCCGTTCCATTAGACTTTTAGTTTGTTTTCCCAATTGATGTTCCTGCGTTTTTCGTGTAAAACCTACTTCATAAAACTCGTTAACCCGCTTGCTGCAAAAGACGTAAAACAGAAATAAACTCACCAGCTGCAGAACTGCCTGTTCAGCCTAAAAAATCAAAATAGAAGATATCTTAAAATTAAAAAATAGTGCCCAGCAGGGGGAGAACAACTTTTAAAAAAGACAGAAAAGCCAATACGGGACTCGGTAAGACTAAAATAGACTGCATTCAGATAAATCGAGAAACAAAGGCGACTACTGATTTTTTTTTCATGTTTATCTTGATTTGCCTGATGTAAATTACACGCTTAAAATTGCACATCATACTCGTAGACGAGACTTGTGCCCTGCCAGTTTGACAATTTCATATTAAAGTAAAAAAAAACTCGAACTGACTTTTTTCTTTTAACAAAGAGAAAAATTCCGTCACATAAGTAAAATTGTTTTAAAATATTATCACTAGCATTGTTGTCAACGCAATAAATCATCAATTTGATTCAAAACTCATGACAAAGCTTTTAAAGACTGTTCACTGCTGGTTACCTCTTTTTCTGCTTGTTCCTGTGGTGAAAGTGAAGAACAAAAAGAAGTAACGTCAATTTTGTCTTTTCCAACTCAAATCGCTTACAAAATGTTCAGCCTCGCCTCTACCCTTCATTTAGACCTTCTTCAAAAGAGAAGACTGTAAAGGAGTGATCTTACCTTGAGTAACTCAGCATCTTTAATCCTACTGAGCAACACTTCTTTTTCCTGTTGAGTTAGATTCAACAAACATGTTTAAACACACCCACCCCACACAAATTATGAGTTACTCTGACTTCAATTCTGGATGAGCTGAACACATCACATGAAAAAACAAATATGTCTTAAAAACAGGGTCAAGAAGAAAAGGAGTATTCAAGTTAAGATCGTTATGGGCTTTTAAATTTCCTATGACTAGATATATATTTACAAAAGAAAAGGAGTTCACGGAAGACAGCGAAATAGCACTTTCAAGCTCATTAAAATCATTGCTCACCTTCATAAAATTGTTTTGAAACTCCTCATTTTGCTTTTTCAAAGAATTTGTTTTCATCATATACTACAAAAAAAAACAGAAGCAATTTAATTATCAACTGTTAAGTGTCACATAGCCAACCGATTCTAGGGTTTGACAATTTTTTTAAATTTAAAAACATTCTTAATCCGTTCCTTTTTACCCTTTAACCCTAAGAATGACTAGCAGCTGATTTCTCCTTACAATGTCACTGTTGAGAACGACTCAATACATCCGCGGTTAAACTCAACGTTTTGCTTTATTTTGACTGAGAAACAAAACCTCCATGGCGAATACTCGGTCTAAACAAGGCAAAAAACTCCAAAAAAGCGCTAGACATTTGATCCCTGTCACTCATATCTAAATACAGTAGATGTAACACAACGTCACGTTCTGCTGAACAGTCACTGCAGAAGCAAACATTTAGGTCACGAGGATAGAGGAAATGATCAACAACTGAAGGAGCTCTTGGCTTGTAAACAGAATTCTCCTTGTCAGAACCATAGAAAATGTATAGATTTATAACAGTATGGAGAATATGGATATACTGAAGTTTGGGTGTAAAGGGTTACGTGTGTTACCTTGTTCTTTAATTCAGCAAGCTCTAGTTCCAGCTTTTTCTGCCTTTCCTGTGCCTAGAAGAAGCAAAAAAGACCGGCTCATGAATTAAATTAGCAATGCATGATCAGATCTATAGATGAAATATTGTACAAAGCGTCAAAGAAGTAAATGTAGCTCCACACAAAATGCTGCGCGTTCATTTATGTCTAACCTTGACCTTGTAATCTTCTAGTTTCTTTATGAGATAAACTTGAGATCGCGATTCCTACAACGAAAAAAAACGTCACGTCAGGGTCAAGTTGAGGCAAAGCAATTTATATTTCAGATACTGTGTAACCCTCGCTAGACAAAGAAAGTCGACTGCAGGTCTTTCCAGCTCTTCTTCTCCCCAGCTGCAATAGAGAGACTAAGATTTTTCCTATCGCACTTTTTTACTATTCTTTTGCCCCCCCCCCCCCACACAGCCTCCCCCCCCCCCGCTTCCCCCACTTCCACCAGCTATGCAATGCGATTCCTGAGTAACGAATGAACAGGACTTTTAAATCACATTTAGGAGTTCAAGCGTTGGATGTAGTTTCAGGACCGATGCAGTATACTTCGAATAACTAATCATTCCTTAAAAAAAAAAAAAAAGAAGTAAATCCATGATCTCAAAATCTGAAATACAGTATACCAATTCATCGTCGTCCTCGTGTTCCTCCTCAACTTCTGGAACAACTTGCAATACGGTGGGCTTCCTTCCTGTTTGCTGTGTAGCACTTTCGCTATCACTCAAGTCTTCCGTCTCACTTTGAATACCAATGTCGACCATGTCAACTTTCACAGAGCCAACTGGAAATGTGCCGACAAACGAATTCAAGAAACCATACATTAGTAAGAGATGTCCCCAGGTAACAAATCAATGCCTTTCCCTTTAAAAGATATTACTTAATCCATGAGGGTAGCCAAATAGAGTAGAACCCTAATTAAAGAATCAACCACAAGGTAAAATAATAAGCTACAAAAAAAAAAAGGGAAAAAATGTGAACTGAGTAAGGCTGCAAACAAATGAAATCGGCTAAACGACTGGCATACGTTCCAATAACTTTTTCCATAGGCGGTTGCCAAAGGTGTAAAAGGCGGCTGGGTCCAGAAAAGAGGCCAGAAGACGTAAGCCAAACACAAGAGCCTGCCCACTGACTAAACAGATGGCACTGAGAGGTTTTAGAGGCAGCGGTAGATCACCATTGACCCAGCAGCTTTTATTAAAACCCTCTGGACTGAACTATCTACAACACTTTTTTCAGGGATAATTTTTTACAACAAGGTGGTGGGATGCTCGGGTTCCATCGAGGGCAAAATACAACATACAACATTTTGTAGTGTGGTTACTTTCCACCCTAAGATTAATGATGGATGAGACTTCATGAACTACCTTGACTATTTGTTGCCTCTACTGTAACAACTTGTTTCACTTCAGAACTTTCCCCCGTTGTGTCTGTTTTCTCAAATGGTTCGACAGTGGCTGGTGTTTTATCTGGGGATTTTGATTTCAACTGTTTTTCTGTTGTCCCTGTAGAATTCCTCTCTTTAGCACTGCTCTTTTTGGTGTCAGTTTTTGATTCTTTATGGGAAAGAGAAGACTTCCGTGAAGGGCTTTCACCAGGTTTTTCTTGAGTAATCTCCACAGATGGTGATGTTTGGGTCGGTGTTGTTGACTTGTTTATTGGAGTAGAGGAACTGTCACTCAGGTCTGAAACTGATCCTCCATCACTCTGAAAGTCCATCAAATAAAGACAAAAACCTTTTGATTGAATAGAGATCTTTGACAAAAGTACAGCAAACAATTGTAAAATTAGACCTGGCTAAAATTTTATACCTTAAGCTGAACTCGGATACAGTGAAAATACTAACATTTTTTAAAATTTGTTTGAGGTTAAATCAAATAATTGATCAATCATTAAGGAACTGAGTTAGTATTAGGGAATACACATACAGCTTGCATGACAGAGGATAAAAACTGTAGTAAAACAGAGCATTATGCTACTCAATGACTCCACAAAGTGTACATAACCATGCAATGTGGCCTCAAGGGACTTCAGTCCCCTCTGCATTATTTTGACAAAAGCACACATGTACTTCCAAACGACCCTAAGTGAAAAAAGGGATATCATAACAGCACACAAAAACTCAGTTTATCTACCTGCAAGTACATATAAATAGTATAGTGGGAACAGCCCAGTAATATTTGACCAAAATAAAATTGATTCTTTTTTTTTTAACATTGTATCATGCATATGTGTACAATGTTAAGTCCTTACCTGCAGACTCTGTTTTCCTTTGTTCAAGAGTCTGACAGCCTGTGCTGAAGACTTCATTGATAATTTTCGGGGAGTTTCTCCACCAAAATCACTCTCTGGTGAAAACAGACTACTTCGTTTGCTTCCAGAATCAGCTGCTATGGAGTTACGCTTGCTGGAATCTGATAACTCAGTTTTAAGCTCTTCACTTTTTCTTCTTGCCTGCCAAGAGAGTAATTGCCAGTCTCTGTTATTGTGTGATCATAATGTGAACAAAAAAGCTATAATTCAAAATAAGGGGAGGGTGCATTTAAAAGCCCAGATAATCACAGGAGTTTCTGTCTTCACTGGACTCTGAAAATGACTTATATTCAGGTTGTGTCAATCATGTCAACAGAATAAATTTTCTAGAAAACTTCTCTAACAACTAAATTCTAGTGAAATATAATCATTTAATGATCGTATACTACCTGGAGACAAGAGGCTGACTCACATACATGTAGTGTGTACATGCAGTCTGAATGTAAATAGTCAAACACCTTTACTTTTGGTTTCAAAGGTTAAGGGAAATTCCCAACTTATTTTTAAGACTACAACTCACCCAAAAAGTCTTAATTAAACTCATCATCGAAGGAGATGGAAAATCACAGATGTGCATCAAATTTGGGATATTTTATAGAAAATAAAAATTCAAAATGATGGTAACTTACCACATCAAGTGCCTTTTGCATCCTATCTAGCTCAACCTTGTGATCACTCTGAATTTTGGTCAGTTCTCTCTGATGGCCTCCCACCAATTCCTTGACTTGTTCATCATAATGTTGTTTCAATTCTGAAGCAGTACACATCAGCATAGGCAATGATTGGTTAACTGATTGACTGATTGATTGATTGATTGATTTATTAAACATAGTGGAAAAAAATTAAATTATCAAGAAGGACACCTTTTTTGCATTTTTTATTATTATCTTTTTTTTTTTCAGGTGTATCATAGCATAATAGCCAGGGAAACTGGGAACTAAACATAGTTTACCTTAACTGTAAATATTAAAATAATCACCTTATACCAATTAAAATAATTTTATTGAAAGTTCACCTGATCTCAGATCTGCTATATACTGCTGCTGATCCCGAATTTTTTCTTCATATGTATCCTTAGATTTCTGCAAAGAATAAAAAGTAAAGAAAACATGATTGTCGTGACTGTAAGATAATAAAAGGTGCATGCACATACCATGCATTTCATTTGTAAGTATTAATTATAATTAGTTATCTGGAAAATGTTCTAGGGAAAAATTTTCGTGTATATTCTGTACCTGGTTTTCTTCTTTCATTTTTTTGTTTCTTTCAAAGTCTCTCTCTTGCTTATCCTCTAAATGAGCTAGATTAAGCTCAAGTTCTTGAATCGTCTAAAAATTAATACATTCAAAAATAAAATTAAGAAGAAATTATATACATAAACATATCCTACAAGAAAGGGACTAATAAAGACAAATTATAAATTAAAGCAAATAACACAGCGGTAATCTTTGTGATTAAAATGATTTCTTATGTTAGACATTGCAAAATTAATCCTTGTGTTGGTAATTAACAAGCTCCATAAATCAATTGATGTTAATACTCTGACAAACAGATAAAACCTAATGAAAATTTTGCTCTTACGTCAGTCCACATGCATGCCTCAGTGGTAACTTAAAGATTATTTTATTGTAAAATATCATCACCTTGTTGGCTCTTTGAAGGTCTGTATCTTTGACAGTAAGCTCTACTTTCAGCTCTTTGACTGTCTCATTAGCTTTCTGCAAGTATCATCAATCAAAAATGAACAAGATTTTTTATGTGCAGGTTTTCCTCAAGAGCTGGAAAAAAATATGCTATATTCTTAAAATTCAAAATTATTCTTCTCTCATTGAAAACTTGTTGTAGGCAACAAAAGAACCAGGCTTACCTTTGCATTTTCCCCTTGAACCTTAAGCCTGCAAAAGAGAGGTATAAACAACTTACCACCAGAGACCACCTATGTTCACTTTTTCCAAGAAAAAGTTAAGAGAGGGAAGAGAGCCCTGATTATAAATTTTACCTAGCCTCCTTATTAATAAAACAAAAAACAACAAATAGTACTGCTAAAAAGTATAGGAGGGAAAAATAAATTATACCTTTCAATTTCCACTTGTTTCATCTCCATAGACTTATACATTTGGGACATCTTGCCCTCACTCTCTTCAAGATCTATATTGAATTTATTCCATGAAAATTCTTAGTGCAAAAAATAACAGTCTTATTCATTGCATGTCACAAAATGAACTCTGTGAGAAAAAAGACAAACCAATTACAGTGATTGTCATGTACATCATGTACAATTAGCCCAGAAGTAGTTATGTTAATCATTGATTGGTCTTTCTAGTGTTATAACATTGACTCTGGGTTAGATCACAAGGGTCTTTAAAACTGTTTTATTTGTAGCTTCTAGTCTTTGTGTGGCCAGGGAAGTCATACAGTACTGTATTTGTACAAGTATCTACAGAATGACCATAGAGACAGACGACCCCAACTGAATTATTAAAGTCTGATAAAATGACAATTTTGTAATGAAATGGTGTATACTCCCCTTAGTCAAAAAAACAAAAAACAAAAAAACAAATAGAGTCTAATAAGTCTGGATTGTGCTGTCGATGAAGTAAATAAGAGGTGTAAAAGTCGGTCACATATATCAGGTTTATGGTCATGGCGAATAAGAATACTAATTATCAATAAATAAGAATGGATCAATGATGTCTGGATTAATAAATAATATGTCTCTGATGGTTGCTTCACATGCTCAACATACCATTTTGTACTCTGATCAGTTTTTCAGTCAGAGACAAAATATCTTGTTGTGCCTGCTGAAGAGCTCTCTCAAGTTTCTTTTTTCCCCTGAGAAATATAAACCAAGACAAAACAAAACTAATTTAGTTTTAACAGAGACTGTTTTAATTAACCTCAAATGAATCCAACTGTCATAATCAGAACATGATAAACGACATGCAATTCACTTTGTGAAGTACACAACCATGCTACTTTCCACCATTATTAGATCTCAACACCCATGAATAAAAGAGAAATCAAAGAGCAAAAGTGTTCCTTTTTGCAATCAACAAGGAAGTTACTAACATTGATTCTTATCACTGACTTCGTGGGCACAGAATAAAGTAAAATATACATTTCACAGCAAAGGATTAACATTTACAAACAGCTACACCATATATACAAAATTAGAAGACTTTGCTGATTCATTTTGACTTAAATAACTGTTACAATACAGCAAAGACTAAACTGTATTTACACCTCAAATTGGCGCTTTCTATCAACATGCAGTGCAGATCGGAGAATGATCGATATCCAGCTTGATAAAACACTACAGTTATTGTTAATTAGCAGATAAACAAAAATGTGAAGTGATCACTCAACTAGATCTCACAATTTTAAAATCTCTAGTGTTAACACACTAACCATCATCCGTTGGATCTATAATCCATCAAATATCAAAAAAATGGACTTTCCCTTCTTCCAAATGGAGTGTTCACTTTAGAATGAAACCCAATACCACAAAGACACTGCCTGTGTCTAGTGTGTTGACCTATCACTTCAGGGTTTATGTTTAACAGAAATCTGAAGACTCTTCTTGAAAATGCCTAGCAACTGTGTTTTCATTAGCATCAAAACAATAGAGGCTCATGTGCTCTCTTGAGATTCTCACAATGAAACCACTTAATGAGCATTGATCCAATGCATACCAAACAGTTGAATGACTCAAAACTAATTAATGTTTAGAGATTAGCATGACCTAATTTGAATAACAACAGTGAGTTACTACTTTTCATAATCTAATTGAGTTATCACAAATAAAAGCTTTTCTTTTGAATAACCCTTTATCTTGATTTTCCTTTGGAGTAAGTGAAAGTAAACAAACATGACGTTCTATTCCAAAGGAACGTGACTAAAAACTTGGCATTTTTCATTACAGCCATATTATTATGCTTTTGTTTTTAACTGGTTTTTGTTGGTTGACACAAAGGAAGGGTTAAAAATGCTTGTACTGCTTTCTAATCACCTTTATCTAATATATATAAAGAAACTAGTTAAAAAGTATCTGGCGAAGAGGCTTTGTACAGTTATATTACTCATTCTAATGAAGGAAGGTAAGATTAATTTACACCAAATGTCAAGGTACAAAATGTAATTCTAGTTCACTCAGTCTATAAGTACCCCTAGACAAGTTAAATAACTAAGGTACAGTGTAATTAGCTTGATCCTCTTAAAAAGGACAGCTCTAGTTTCATTGGTAAGTATGGTTTCCTGTTTCTCACCTCTGCCCTCATCATTTGATAAGTTCTTATTTTTATAGAATTCTTCTGGAAACTAAGGGTTCGTATTTCTAGTACTTGTAAGCTACAAACAATGCAAGAAAAATTGCCAAATGTGATCTTCACCCAGTGAGAAATAAACATGCTGTGTATTTCTTTTGGTTAAAAATGTCTTAAGAAGTAAAATCAACTTCTGCTTCAACTTGCAGTGATGGCACAGATCCTGTAATTTGTTCAAGCATGGCAAAAATAAATTGAATAGGGATAAAGCAACCAACCTCGCGGGCCACTGATACTACTGCATCAAAACAAGATTGCAAGGCCAGCCTTGAAAGGAAGTATGGTACATGAACCTAAGCTTGCGTACAAAATGGTCTTTATTTGTGTCTAATTATTCATGTTTCTGTTTATTTGCATATTCTTTCATTCATTTATTGATGGGTGGATCAAACTTGCATCATAAAGATAATCAGATTAGGCTTGAAAGATGTTTTAATTTATAACTTACTTTTTGGTTTCTTTTGGATTTGCTACTTCTAAAGCTTTGATAACATCTTTTGAGACTGTAGCCAGTCTCTGAGTTGCTTTTTCTGCTTTGTCCAGGGCATCTCTGGAAAAATTAAAGCAAGAAAGATACACCTGGCTATTTAAAACTGTATCATTAGTTGATACCATCAAATCCCTTTAATCAGCTTGATGACCATAGCATATTGGCTTGGCCATTGATGAGAACAGTAACATATACATCAATTATGGGTAAAATCTGCTCCTCAGCCAAGTAGCAAATGCTGCTTAAAAGGCCTGTCCTGGTTTTCAGTGTTATAGTAACTACTAGAGTATAAACAATTTCCCATAATGTTGACGATGATGTATCTGGTTTTTTTACTTGTTCAGTTATTGAATGAGTTCAATTTGGCTTCTTAACTTAAACTTACAGTCAGTTGTGATAGATAGCCTTCAGTGAGTAATTACCTGACTTGCACACCAACATCTTCAATATCAAAGTCTGGAGGTTCTATGTCAAATTGATCTTCATTTCTACCATTCTGTGAGAAAAACTATGAGCAAAAAAAACAAAGAACCTTAACTAAATAAATAAATGTAATTACACTCAGAGATGGGTAAAAAATTTCTCAATCACTTGACTTCCACAAGAAGACAATTGCTCCAAAAGCTGGTTTATAGCCTACTGTGCCAATCATAGGACCCACAACACAACTTGATACCTGAAGTTCACTTGTAGCCGACAAAGTTAACTCAGATCAGAACTTAATAAAGTAACTATTGTTTGTATACCATAATGTAGAATCACGTTGCATTAAAAGAGTAATTTATTGTACAGTACAACATCAAAAATGTATCTAGTAATAAAAAAAAATTATCTTTCAAACACCAATGGCAATTACCTGAAATGTCATGTTGCTGACAAAGTTTACATCAAGTTTGTCAAAATTTTGGTTGCAAAATCACTATCTGGATTCATTTAATACACAGAATGAAGTAGTGCATGCACTTACCTCTTGTAACTGGGCTAAAAGCTGAAAAAAAAAGTATATATTTCCATCATTTGGCCAGTAGCCTAAATTTTTCTTCCTATAATACACTTAAATGCTGTTTACAACTTTTGACAAATATTTGACAGTTTATCAAAGAATCTGTACATTCAAATTTAAGAAAGTTTAAACTTCAAATACCAAAGAGTAACTGACTTACCCTGGCTCTACGTCCACACAGATTTTCAAATCCAACGATAAAAACTGCAACTTGCTGTTGATACTAAGGCAAACATAATAAAATATTCTTTATTTTCATTTTAGTTACTGATTGCAAAGACAATGAAAACATAAATAATATATCTTATCATGTGGCAAGGTAGTATTAAGGTAAATCTGAGTGCTTTGATTGGTTCTTACTATATGGATTTTGCTATTATGGACCAGTCCTCCACAGATATGATCATAAGAGGCATATTTTTATTGGTGAAACTCAGCAAATTCAAAATAAGCAAGTTTGGTCCAAGTGTCATATAATAAAAACTACTGACTAAGTGTGCTTGCTCAAGCCACTGGGGAATAATTTGGCCTTTGTACAAAAACAACCTGCAGCCAAAGTATGGTCCTTGCACTCAGTTACTAAGAAGGTTAACAATTATTCCATGAGTGCGCATTGGATATGAGATGATAGATAGCCAACGAGGCACATAGCGCCTCGTTGGCTATCTATCGTCTCATATCCAACAAGCACGAGTGGAATAATTGTTTTATCAAAAAAAACACCCCCAAGATATTAGACAAATCTTCTCGACTTTATTTTGTAAGAAGAAACCGGATTTTACAAAGTACAGATATTAGATTATGGTATATTATCATATACCATAATGGCTAAGCCAATAAAAAGTCTTGAATCACAGTATCCAATGATCCAGTTTTTAATTATAAGTAATATCAAAGAGGTGGTCAGTTTATAAGTTAGAAAGCCCATCACATCAAAGTTTGTCTCCATTTCAGTACCACGAATCAGGAAATGGATAGAAGAACTTGGAGACTTATAGTAGAGGGGGACTTAGGGATTTTCAGTTTTGCCGTTTTGACTGTTTTTTGGATCAGATTTTTGGTTTTTGGGCCAAAAAGGTTTGGTTTTTCGGTTTTGATGTTCAGAGCGGTTTGCGGATTTTACACGTTTTTGCATTTGGTTTTTGGTTTTCATGAAAATTCTGATGCAGTTTTCGGTTTTCATGAAAACTCTGATGCAGTTTTCGGTTTTTCCTTTTTGACCCCCTTCAAAAGTGAAAGTGTAGCAGTTTTGTCAGGTTTGTGTGCGGTTTTCAGTTTTGCTGCCTTTTTTCGTCGGTTTTTCAGTTTTGGAGGTTTTTTTCTCCGGTTTTGCGGTTTCCCAGAGGCCCTAATGCCCCCCTCATGGTATAATTTCCTCTGTCAATACCATCCTGAGCTCAAATGCCCACCATTTGATTTTAAGTTGGAACATGCATTGACCAGTTTTTTTTTAACCAGGTCCCCCAGGGAACAGGTAGAATTCTCTTTTGGGAAAGCCACTCTCTCACTCACTTGTGCACTGAGTAAATTTCATTAGCCACATTTCAATCCAGTTCCTGAATTATCCCCAGTTGTCTCATACTGACCAGTCTCAAAAGGCACCTCATTATATTCAAAAGTGATTGATCCTACCCAATTCAATAATGAATCTTACCTTTCGCTTAGCTACTGGGTCTGATAATATAATTAGCAGCTGCGTCTGTGAAAAACAGGTGATAAGCAATGCATTTGTTTAAGTTAGAAGTTGCATCACAAAAAGGCAGGTCTATTCTCTAATCTCCCTTACAGATGTGCTGGCCACTAGTCACTTACAGCCAAGATACAATACGCCCTAAAATAATGTTGGAAAATAACACCAAAGGGTTGCTGTAAAAACCAAATTAAAAACTTTACACTTGGCAAAAGATTGCATTTCAGAGCAGTCACACTCAAAAAAATTACTTAAAACAGGCTTCTCCCTAAGGTTGAAGATTTCATGAAAGCATTTTTGAAGCTTATAGTAAGGGAAGTGAAGAAAACATATATTGATAGACCCATACTTTTTACCGAAAATTGATGCCCTCTACGTAATTAAAAAGATTAGATTTTGAGGTCAGACATGAAGAGGAACTGTCCTGTAAGTGATAAATGGTTTGTTATGGAGTCAACACGTAGTGTTATCAGTATCTCTTGTTTTGGTGACAATTTCCAACAAGGTAGAATTATCACTAATGTAAGGTCAGTTGTAATATTGAGTCTTACATAACAATTATGCGAAACCTGACTGGTATATCACGAAATGATCAAGAGGTGCCAACATGAGACTGACCAGATCAGTTGGTTAGATAACCAGCCACGAAGATATCACTGAAGTGTAAATGTAGTTGAAAAAAAAAAAAAAAAAAAAAAAAAACAAGAAAAGTATACAATGAAATTTTTCACCTTAAGACACTGAACGCACTGATAATCCCATGACTTAAAAACACACTCCCAATATTTACAATGAATAATTTGAGAAAACATTAATGCAGTAGGCAATTTTCCCTATGTAGGCAAGAGTTTTTATTTCCATTGAAATACTGAGCGGCCATGGTTTTTAAAATCGGGGATACGATAAAACAATAGTTTTCAAGTGACGTTAATTATTACGCCAGAATTAACAAACTAGATAAAAATATAGTGGCAAGTTAGTTGCACTTCGAGTACTCTTGCACCAACTCAGTTGAATCATGCTCAAGTGAGCAAAATTTATCTTCATGGATCTCACTGAAGATCTTACATAAGAAACAAACTTCAGTATACATACGCTTAAGAACAAGTTGCTTTTGTCTTAATCTCACCTTTATACTGCTACACGAATGCACAGTACGTGAACTCAAGTCACGAACGAAAATTGCAAGACAAAGAGTGAGCAAAGCGAAAAAGGCAAGGCAATTCACATTGACGCCTCTTGATTCCCTTGGGGCTATGAAGGGAGAAAACAAGATGACGGCTTCGCATTGAAGCCAAGCTTACGGCTCGAGTCACATCAATAATCAAAGATTGAACACCAGTCGTGCTTTATAGTATGAAAATTACACGTAAAAAACTTTTGCCCACCATATCGTCCACAAATTCCAAAGTCGCTTGCTCTCGGATAAAATCTTCGGCGATACGTTCGACTTCTTTGTCGTCGAGTTGATGTCCGGACAATTTTTCGCTCAGCTCGTACGCGTCTATAGTCTATAGATGAAAATGAAGTCATTAGAGCAAAGAGGATAAATGTAAGAGGGTGTAAAATAGGAAGTCGGCATTGCTGGACCAAATTCCTTACCCTTGTAACCCGTTCGTGAATTCGAGTGAGTTCTTCTTGGGTCTCAACAACTTGTCTAACGGCTTTCTTTCGCGCATTGTCTTGAATGATAGCCAATGCCGGAGCATCTCCACGCTGCGAAAAATCCTCTACTTCTAACATTTTTTCTTTACTGATCGACTAACCCATGATTAAAATAATATTTTTGCCCCGCAACGACCAGACACAGCGCTAAATACAGAGTTATGCAGATTAGCTTTGGGTTGCTATACAAAACTGTTTATGAAATTTCAAATATGCCTCAAAATGCTGTCAGGGGAGGGGTAAGAAAGCTTTTTTTTCGAAAATCCTTTGTTGCGAACACAGCAGAAAAACGGCGGGAAAATGCGAGATAGCTGTGAGGAACCGGTCCCAGTTAGTGTTTTTCTGTTTGTTTACTAATTGGCTGTATCGTAAATACTTTTGTTCTTGGGCCATCGTAATTTGATAAAAAATAAGACACAAACAGCAGTGATAAACAGATTGAACTTGCACATTTTGATTATGACTTGACGTTTCGTATGTACTCAACATACATTTTCAAAAGTAACTCGCTAAAGATGACAATACTTCAGCCATTGCTGACCACGTCAAGGCCAATCGACATCAAGCGGGAACACTTTGATATTTTGGTGCAGGGCAAAACAGACTACCATTGTAAAATCAAAGAATCCTTACTTGTTCAAGAACTTGAGCCAGCTTTCAACGTGAACGTCGGAAGTGAGAAGCTGTTGCTTTATTAATCTGTTCTAGTGTTATTGTTTATTGTTAAGTTTTTCGCTTAATCTTGGTTCCAGTCCCCTCACCTTAGTTATATATATACATTGCTGTTTTAAATTTCGACGGTTACTTTTGAAAATGTATGTTGAGCAGGGGTGGATCCAGGTTTTGAAGTGAGTAGTTTCCATCCGGGGAGACACTCCCACTAGGGGGGTTCGGGGGCATGCTCCCCCCCCCCCCGAGAAAATTTGAAATTTCGAGCTCTCTAAATGCCATTTCCTGCATTTTCAGATAATTTAATTGCACTAAAGAGAGCAAAATAGCATGTACCAAAAAGGCAAAAAGATTTTATTTTAAAGTTCTACATGAAACACTCGATCTACTAGCATCAGCTGCTATGCAAACCTGTGTCACTGATGTGTGTTCACTATGACCGTATAAAGTACGGTTTTCAGGAAAGTGAAGTCATCTCCAGAAACGGATCAGTAGTTTCTAAAGGGAGATCAGAGCGTTTTTGAAAAATTTGAGTGAGTTCCGGAACTCACGTAAACTACCCTGGATCCAACCCTGTTGAGTACATACGAAACGTCAAGTCATAATCAAAATGTCCAAGTTCAATATGTTTATCACTGCTGTCTGTCTTATTTTTGATCAAATTATTTATTGGCTTTTTTTTGTATCTATTCATTTATTTATTTCTTACATTTTCTTTCATTTCTAGAAACGTACGCCCGATACTCTAGTATGTGTAGGAATTGAATTCGTGCTTGATTCGGCCTTTAAATTGTAATATAATGAGGAAGTACGCTTCAGAAACCTTTCTTTTTTTATCGCGCCATTGAGATGTATTTTTGAATCATAGTGGAAACACGTTTTGAACTTCATAAGTTTTCTTATCTTTCGAAAACTTCTCTCAAGTTCATTGAATTAAAATTCAAGTTTTAAAGCCGCCAATCAATCAAAACGATCTTTTCCACTCATGAGTAGAAAGTCTTTTCGCCAGTCTTTTGCTTAGCAGCCTGGCCGCTCATTCGAAACAAGTGCGTCATATTGATCAGAGTCATCTGCCGAAACTGAAGGCCGAGTCAGTTAACACAGACATATTACTATAGAGTTCACTTATTTGCAGCAACTAGGGCATTAAAGAATGCGATAACATTCAATTTGCGTGCATATTACTAGCTGAAAGAGGAGCCAATCTTTTCTTTTTGCACAAAATAACTGACCCACATAAGAAAATACTTCGGATGACTCGTATTGCTTTTGCCTTCAGATCTCGAATTCGCATGCAGTACACAAAAGGGTTTAACGACGAATTTGCCATAGCGACTAATGTCAATATATCCAGGATAAAAAGCGATGTACTACCGAAACCTGCTTTTGTTACAAACACCATAATGCAGATAAAAGGAATGTAAGTAAGTAAAAACAAACAAAATATCAGAAACATGCTATCTAGAGATTTTCGATAATGTTCCACCTGAAACGAGCGCAGAGCTTGTACATGAAGTTTTTGCTGTCTTAACTTTAGGTAGTTCTTCCCGTAAAAACACAGGGAAATGACAATACAGATGAAAACCACAATATTATTAACTATCTGTCTAAATTTAACACTAAAAATTATGGAGACCATACAAAAGGCGCAGATAAGCCAGCCCAAAATTACAGAAGCAGTAATAGATTTCACAGTAACCACTGTCTTATATTTGGTGAGAAGATGAAGAGCGAGATATCTGTCCACGGCAATAATGGTCAGCGTCCATAGAGACGCCATATTGAAGAAAGAAGAGGTCAGGCTGAACGGCAGACCTACGGTACAGTAAAGCCAAACGTTGTCCCAAGCACTACCCAGCAGATACGCAACGAATAAGGGCTGAGTCAGTCCTATCGCAAGATCGGAGATAGCAAGACTGTAGAAGAGCGCTTTTGTAGCGGGGAGGATCGATTTACTGCGCCGAAGAGCGAGTATAACGATTGTGTTGCCAAAGAGGGCTGTTAATGAGCACATTACGCTGCCGATAGCTTGTAAAGTGAAGGCAAACGATGAGTTCTGGCTTGCAAAAATGAAAAAGGAAATATCTAGGGAACAAGAGATGTTGTATTCGCCCGTAGGAGAAAGAGTACTGCCGAAGAACATTTGTGAAGAGTTAGCCATCGCCCAGGAAGTCTCACTTGATTAGAACTCAGTTGTCTAGAATCAGCGCAGAGAGCTATTCTTTGTGACGAATAGATTTTTTTCCTTTCAACTCAAAAGAGAGTGAAGGCAACTGTCGACCATTTCATTTATTCAAATTTATTTTTTACTAATGGATACTGCCAAGCTGTTCCGCTTTAATTTCTTCCTACTGTTGAACCCTAAGTATTACGCACGCATTCGTCAAGATAAAAGAGCACACCACGCCTTTTCCTTTTAATTACTATCTTAAGCGGCGCAACTAGAATATACATGGATGGTCAAAAGTTTAAGTGCTATTGAAAATTTTAAAAGAACTCGACAGGCAAGTCACATATATAAAGGGACGAGTGAAGTCAAAGTTCTTAGTCCTTGTTTCTTAATTAAGCTCTCTTTCGACTGTCCCTTGCCACGGCTGATGTGATCAACTTTGCCATGCCTTCCCAGCTAAAGAATAAAATTAGGAGATTTGCTGAACTAACTGGAACGTATTGAAGTTTAATTGAAATTGGGGATTTGTTCGTGAACTAGTTAAATGTGTGTGGAATAACATAGTGCACCTTTTGAGTAAGCAGGTGTTGCATAAATTGGATATTTTCATCAAGTAAGTAAGTATTTGAACGTGGATTGCTCTCATGTTTATTTTGGAGTGAAAATGTACTGTCAAGCTTGACTTTAAAGGAGATGCTTTGAATTAAAGCATATGCTAAAGGGATAGCTAATCTAGAGCCAGTCAGTTTAAAGATTGATTATTGGTATGGTTTTCAATGCGAACGGAAATGATATACTTAATATACTATATGTTAAGAGCGTTTTTCTTACGGTTAAGTCTTTTCACACTTACTTGTAATTAAGAAGCTAAATAAAAACGCTGGATTAGTGGGTGATTTAATCGGCTTACACGAATCTAAAACCTTTCCTTTTGCGACAAAGATTTGCCCCGATTTACCTCAGCGATTCAAGGAGTGAATGCACATCAAATAAAAAGTTTCCTTGAATATGGAGAATGCATTAGAAATAAAGAATAAAGGAGAAAAAAAAAACCAGGATAAAACCGTGTTCACCTTTTCAATGAGCATCTAGTTGTAGGAATTAACACGAACAGTCTTGCTGCGTCAGCAGGCACGCAATTTTCCCCAGCTAAGTTCGAAAATTTGACATATCGGAGCGTTGTTAACCTTGTCAGAAGAAGAGGAAAATCTCCACTTATGGCCGGACTGAACACAAGTACTTTCTGGTGTGTAATAATAATAATAATAATAATAATAATAATAATAAAAATAGTAAGGTTTTTATGAGCGCATTTAAGGATCTCAATCAATTGCAATTGCTAGTGCTCACATATCAATTGTAATTGATATGTGAGCAACTAGCTTCTCTTTAGCGCAAAAATCTGCTCGGATATTTATGCCTTGAATATCAACTTTTCCGTGAAGCTCTCTGTTTTTGAGAGCGAAGAAAAAGCGCGACCTTGGGAACAGATATTATCCAAGGCCGATCATACGACCACTTTCTTTCGAGCCAATTTAAAAGGGGACGATTTTTTTTTACAACCCTTCCATTATTTTGTGGGGTGCACAAAACAAAATGTTTACAGAAAGCCTCCGTCAAAACTTTCGCTGCTTAGATTGTAGTGACTTTCTGTGTCGCAATGTTTTGGAAGATCTAGTTTTACTAACTCAGGTAGATTTGCGCAAAGTATTTGCATAAAGCATATTTGATCGTTAAACTTGTCTTTGCCAATTGGTTGCTCTTTTGGCTAAGAGCGAAAAGATCATCAAGTTATAATAATTTTCTTTGTCGAGTTGCATGTCAATCTACGTTCTTCTGGTTTTAGAAGTTCTTTATGAATTACGCAGATAACAGATTGATGACACAGATTTCTATAGGGTTTACTTCTTTACAGAAGTCAAAGCTTTACAAAAATGTGGCAACAGTCAATTTGTGTGCAGATTACTTGCTGAGAGAGGAGCCACTTTTTTCTTTTTGCACTATTTATAAATAACTGACCCACATAAGAAAATACTTCGGATGAGTCGAATTGCTTCTGCCTTCAGATCTCTAAATCGCATGCAGTACACAAAAGGGTTTAACGACGAATTTGTCAAAGTGATCAATGTCATTATAGCTAAAATAAAAAGAGATGTACTACCGAAACCTGCCATTGTTACATACACCATAATACAGACTAGGAATATTAGTAAGCAAAAACAAACAAAATATCAAAACCATGCTATCTACAGATTTCCAATAATGTTCCACCTGAAACGAGCGCAGAGCTTGTAGATAAAGTTTAGATTGTCTTAAAGTTATGTAGTTCTTCGCGTAAAAATATAGGGAAATAACTATACAGATTAAAGCCACAATATTAGTGACTATCTGTCGAAATTTAACACTAAAAATTGAAGAGACCGAACAAAAGGCGCAGATAAGCCAGCCCAAAATTAAAGCAGGAGCAATGGTTTTCACAGTAACCACTGTCTTATATTTTGTTAGAAGATGAAGAGCGAGATATCTGTCCACGGCGATAATGGTCAGCGTCCAGAGAGACACCATAATTAAGAAAGAAGAGGTCAGACTGAACGGCAAACCTATGGTACGGTAAAGCCGAACGTTGTCCCAAGCACTACTCAAAAGATATATAGAGGCTGGGACAGTCCTGTCGCAAGATCGGAGATGGCAAGACTGTAGAAGAGCGCTTTTGTAGCGGGGAGGATCGATTTACTGCGCCAAAGAGCGAGTAAACGATTGTGTTGCCAAAGACGGCTGTCAATGAACACATTATGTTGCCGATAACTATTAAAGTGTAGGCAAACGATGATTTCTGGTTTTTAAAAGTGAGTAAAGAAACATTTAGGAAACAAGAGACGTTGTATTCGCCCGTAGGAGAAAGAGTACTGCCGAAGAACATTTGTGAAGAATTATTCATCGCCCAGGAAGTCTTACTTGATAAGAACGCAGGTGTCCGGAATCAGCACAGAGAGGTATACTCTGTGGCGAAGAGATTTTTTTCCCTTTAAACTCAAAAGAGAGTGACGGCAATTGTCGACTATTTCATTTATTCAAACTTCTTTTTTACTAATGGATACTTCCAAGCTGTTCCGCTGTTAATTTCTTCCCCCTGTTGAACCCTAAGTATTACGCATGCATTCGTCAAGATAAAAGAGCAAACCACACCTTTTGCTTTTAATTATGATTTTAAGCGCAACTAGAATATACATGGATGCTCGAAAGCTCAAGTGGTATTGTATAGTTTAAAAGAACTCAACAGGAAAGTCACATATCAACGTTTCTGAGAAGCTCTCGGTTTTTGACATCGAAGAAAAAGCGCGTCCTTGGGGACACATATTATTTAAGGCCAATCATTTTTTTTCGAGCCAATATAAATGGGGGCGATTTGTCTTTTCAACCCTTCCATTATTTTGTGAGGTGCGCAGAACAAAGTGTTTACGGAGAGCCTCGTGTTAAACCTCTCGCTACTTGGATTGTTGACTTTTTGGTGCTCTCGCCCCACAATGAACAAACCTCTCATCACCTTGAATTTAAATTTGAACGAGGACCCTCTTTGATATTGTTTTAAACAAAACTTTTAGAAGATTGAATCTATCACTTAAGCAATATCACTTGGAAATTCCTGTCCTAGTTGAACTTTTTAGTCGGACAATTTAGACTTTTAGAGGTATTCTCGTAGTCGAATGCTACCGCGTACCGATGGGGACTTGCACCCGTTTGACCGTGAAAGATCTGGGTATAAGGCTAGTTTTAAAAATTGCAATGGACTCCCATGAGTGACCAAGACAGATTTTCTCCTTACAATAGCGATACAATGTGAAGCAGACGTGCGATGATTATAGAGAAAAATATCGATCAAGGATATATTAATTAATCCAATACTAGATTCTTAAAACTTGCATCATAAGAATTGTATAGCTAACGGTCAGGAAAATTACTAAGAAGATCTTGGGAGTAAAGGGTTTAACCAAGGCACGAAGGAAAGCATTTGACGGATAATAAAACTTCTTATGTTACTGTGATTTGTATACTTCATAATTGACACAAAAAGATGTTTTTCATGTGAATTTTCTTCACGAGAACACTTCTCTGATGCCTATTCCTTGGTAAATGAATTTCATTAACAGTTAACAAATGTTAAACACCACAGCGTACACTATTGAGTTATGGATGCACGCGGGAGGTTGCTAAGCACGAAAGAAGCGTAAGAGTCGTTCGAGGCGATAGCCGAGAGCGACTCTAGCTTCTTGAGTGCTTAGCAAACCTCCCAAATGCATCCATAACTCAATAGTGTACGCTGTGGTGTTTACCATTTGTTTTATAACATAACATTGATACATTGTAGCTAAAGAGTTCCCTTTTATTTAACAAATCTTACGTGAGCAGAAAATACAAGCGCGGGCGGAAAAATTGTCTTTGCATTTGCTCACGTCAGTAGCGTACACCCATGGGCAAATGGGGGGACGCTGAATTGACCAATCAGAGCGCGCGCTTTACTTTGGTTATGTTATAATTAATCTTGGTTATATCTGTCAAGCTTCAAATTCGTCTATGGGCTGTTTTTCAAGAAAGGTTTGATTTTATGTGTATGCATATCATTAATAGTCTAGGGAAGTTAACGAGGACGAGGATAAGGAAGTGGACTGGGGACGAAGGCAAAGGAGGATTAAGAGGGGGATACTAAGTTCAGCATGAGGATCAAGATGAAGATCCGGATGAAGGTCAGGAGTAGCATCAGGATCAGATTGTGGTCTTGATATAAGTACATGAATGTCTTGCAACACGCAAGAAATGAACAAAATATGTTTTTAAACGAAATTGACCGGACCTCTCTTGTAGAGTGTTAGTCTAAAAGCATCAACCGATAACATCAATTTGAGTTCAGATCAAGGGAGAGGTGCAACCTCCTTGCTTTTTTGTAACAAATTACTGACAAACAGAAGGAAATAGTACAGATGAAAAGTATTGCTTCTACCTTCAGATCTCAAACTCGAATGCAATACACAACAGGGTTTAAGGCGGAATTTGCCATAACGATCAATATTGATGCTTTTTTAAAATAAAAATGATAATTACAAGTTAACGTATCTAGTGATATGTCGCTCGCCCAATCAGATCGTCGCATTTGGGTATTATCTGACACCAAGCAAATCACAGAATTCAGTGGAGCATGTTTGCATCAATAAGAGATTCAGGGCACAGTCCCTCATGTCGATCATGTCATGGAATGAGTGTGTCGCAAAGTGCTGCAATGGAAACTACTCAACATTGACGCACACTGAGAACGAATTTCAACAAAGGATTGTGAGCTCATCTACCCAGTGTAATGGTTCATGTCCTTCGTGAGGACTTCGTCGCTATGATCTGCCGGGTTTAACTTGAAAGGTCATCGGGTAATTTTTCTACTATTTGAAAGTTAAAGCGTGTTTTGTGTACCGCTCCGTCACTTACAAAGCACACGCCGTTAGCAAAAGACCTAACACGAAGACATCACTGGAACGTTTGTTTTGGAAGATCTAATTTTGTTAACTCTGGTAAATTTACGCAAAGCATTTGCACAAAGCATATCTGATCGTTAAACTTGTCTTTGCTCTTCGGTTGCTCTTTTGGCTAAGATCGAAAAGCTCATCAAGTTATAATAATTTTCTTTGTCGACTAACATGTCAATATGCGTTTCTCTGCTTTTAGAAGTTCTTTATGAATTACACAGATAACAGATTGATGACACGTTGATAACACAAACATATTTTTATGGGGTTTACTTATTTACAGAAATTAAAGCTTTACAAAAATGTGGCAACAGTCAATTTGCGTGCAGATTACTAGCTGAGAGTGAAGCCACTTTTTTCCTTTTGCACCAAGTAACTGACCCACATAAGAAAATACTTTGGATGACACATATTGCTTCTGCCTTCAGATCTCGAATTCGCATGCAGTACACAAAAGGGTTTAAGGACGAACTTGCCAAAGTGATGAATGTAATTATAGCCAAAATGAAAAGAGATGTACTACCGAAACCTTCTATTGTTACAAACACCATAATACAGACCATAGGAATATAAGTAAGCAAAAACAAACAAAATATCAAAAACATGCTATTTAGAGATTTTCGATAATGTTCCACCTGAAACGAGCGCAGAGCTTGTATATGAAGTTTATGTTGTCTTAAAGTTATGTAGTTCTTCCCGTAAAAATACAAGGAAATAACAATACAGATTAAAGCCACAATATTAGTGACTATCTGTCGAAATTTAACACTAAAAATTGAAGAGACCGAACAAAAGGCGCAGATAAGCCAGCCCAAAATTAAAGCAGGAGCAATAGTTCTTACAGTAACCACTGTTTTATATTTCGTGAGAAGATGAAGAGCGAGATATCTGTCCACGGCGATAATGGTCAGCGTCCATAGAGACACCATAATTAAGAAAGAAGAGGTTAGGCTGAACGGTAAACCTATGGTACAGTAAAGCCAAATGTTGTCCCAAGCACTACTCAGCAGATATGCAATAAATAAAGGCTGGGTCAGTCCTGTCCCAAGATCTGAGATGGCAAGACTGTAGAAGAGCGCTTTTGTAGCGGGGAGGATCGATTTACTGCGCCGAAGAGCGAGTATAACGATTGTGTTGCCAAAGAGGGCTGTTAATGAGCACATCACGCTGCCGATAGCTAGTAAAGTGAAGGCAAACGAGTTCTGGCGTGCAAAAATGAAAAAAGAAACATCCAGGGAACAAGAGATGTTGTATTCGCTCATAGCAGAAAGACTACTGCCGAAGAACATTTGTGAAGAATTAGCCGTCGCCCGGGAAGTCTTACTTGATTAGAACTCAGTTGTCTGGAATCAGCACAGAGAGCTAATCTCTGTGTCAAAGAGATTTTTTTTCCTTTTAACTCAAAAGAGATTGACGGCAATTGTCGACTATTTCATTTATTCAAACTTCTTTTTTACTAATGGATACTTCCAAGCTGTTCCGCTATTAATTTCTTCCCACTGTTAAACTCTAAGCATTACGCACGCATTCGTCAAGATAAAAGAGCAAACCACGCCTTTTGCTTTTAATTACGATCTTAAGCGCAACTAGAATATGTATGGATGGTCAAAAGTTCAGGTGCTATTGAATAGTTGAAAAGAACTCGACAAGCAAGTCATACATCAACTTTTCCTAGGAGCTCTCGGTTTTTAATAACGAAGAAAAAGCGCTTCCAGCGGAACAGATATTATTTAAGGCCGATTATTAAACCAATTTTTTTCCAGCAAATTTAGAAGGGGACGATTTGTTTTTTCAACCCTCCCACTATTTTTTGAGGTGCACAGAACAAAATATTAATGTTTACAGAAAGCCTCCTGTCAAAACTTTCGCTGCTTGCATTGTTGACTTTTCGGTGTTGTTTCCCCACAATGACCTAACTTTTCATCACCTGGAATTTAAATTTGAACGAGGACCCTCATTGATATTGTTTCGAACAAAACTTTAAGAAGATTGAATCTATCACTTAAGCAATATCACTGATTGATAACAGATAACAGATTGACGTAACACAGATTGAAAACACAGACATATAACTATATATTTCATTTATTTACAGAAATTAAGCCGGCTTTACCAAATGTGATGAAAGTCAATTTGCGCGGAGATTACCAGCTGGGAGTGAAGCCACTTTTTCTTTTTGCAACAAATAACTGACCCACATAAGAAAATACTTTGGATGACACATATTGCTTCAGCCTTCAGATCGCATGCTGTACACAAAAGGGTTGAACGACGAATTTGCCATAGCGATTAATGTCAAAATATCCAGTGTAAAAAGCGATGAACTACGTACCGAAACCTGCTAGTGTGACAAACACCAAAATACAGACAAAAGGAATATGAGTAAGCAAAAACAAACAAAACATCAAAAACATGCTATTTAGAGATTTTCGATAATGTTCCACCAGAAACGAGCGCAGAGCTTGTACATGAAGTTTTTGCTGTCTTAACTTTAGGTAGTTCTTCGTGGAAAAATACAGGGAAATAACAATACAGATTAACATCACAATATTACTGACTATCTGTCTAAATTTAGCACTAAAAAGTATGGAGACCATACAAGAGGCGCTGATAAGCCAGCCCAAAATTAAAGAAGTAGCAATAGTTTTTACAGTAACTACTGTTTTATATTTCGTGAGAAGATGAAGAGCGAGATATCTGTCACGGCGATAATGGTCAGCGTCCATAGAGACACCATAATTAAGAAAGAAGAGTTCAGACTGAACGGCAAACCTATGGTACAGTAAAGCCAAACGTTGTCCCAAGCAATACCCAGCAGATAAGCAATAAATAAAGGCTGGGTTAGTCCTATCGTAAGATCAGAGATGGCAAGACCGTAGAAGAGCGCTTTTGTAGCGGAGAAAATCGATTTACTGCGCCAAAGAGCGAGTATAACGATTGAGTTGCCAAAGAGGGCCGTTAATGAACACATTACGCTGCCGATAGCTAATAGAATGTAGGCAAACGATGAGTTCTTGCGTGCGAAAATAAAAAGAGAAATATCCAGGCATTTATGAAGAATTAGCCATCGCCGAAGCAACCTTAGTGGATTAGACAGGAACTAAAACTGAACTCATTTATCTGGAAGCAGTACAGTGGACTATTCTCTGCAGCAATGAACTTTTTTTTCCTAACTCAAGTGAGAAAAAAAAGAAATTCTTTACCATTTCGTTGATTCAATTTTTTTTTTCTAATGGATACTTCCAAGCTATTTCTCTATTAATTCCTACCAACTAAGTATTGAGTATTAAGTGTTGAGCACGCATTCGTCAAGGTAGATCAGCAACTCACCACTTTTTGCTTTTAATTACGATTCTAAGTGAAACTAGAATATACATGGATGGCCAATGGTTCAATTGCCATCAAATAGTTTAAAGGAAATCGACAGACAAGTCACATGTATGAAGCGAAGAGGGAAGTCAAACTTCTCAGGATCCGCTTACGACTGTCCCCCTGCCACGGCTCGCGTAATCAACTTTACCTTGCCTTCCTTGCTAAAGAATACAATTGCGAAATTTTTTGAATTAACTTGAACGTTTTAAACTGAATTGAATTGCAATTGGTGATTTGTTCTTAAGCTAGTTAAATTTATGTGGAATATAATGTTCCTTTCGGGGCAGGTGTTGCATAAGTTGCCTGTTGTTATCAGTTGAGTAGATAAGTATTTCAGTCATTACTCTCACGTTTATTTCAGTGATAATGCATTGTCAAGCCTGTCCTTAAAGGATGTGCTTTGAAAACAGAATTTGCTTTTACGTTGCTTTTAAGTATATATACTCACGGGATAGCTTATTTAGGGACAGTCAGTTTAGAGATTGATTTTTTGGTATGGTTTTCAATGCGAACGGAAATGACATCTTGATATACTATATGCTAGGAACAATATTATTCTTATCACTAATCCTGCGTATTTACTTAGCTTCTTAATTACAAGTAAGTGGAAAAAGATTTATTTTACCGTGAGAAAATAATCGTTCTTAGCATATAATGTTTTAAGTATGTCATTTCCGTTCGCATTAAAAACCAAACCAAAAATCAAATTTGAACAGCAGCCTATACAGGGATAGCCAAAATTGTGTAGTTGAATGAGTCAAAAGAACTCGACGAGGAAGTGATATCTGAAATGAAGAAAAAAGTTCAGGTTCCGGCTAGTTCTCTGTCCTTAAGTTCTCTTTCGGCTGTTCTTTATTCCCTCAGTAATAAGATTAGCAGATTTTTTGATCGAGAACTTTTCAGTTAAAATTATATCGAAATTGATATTTTGTCTTTGAACTTGTTAAATTTTATCTGGAATGGTGCACCTTCTGAATAGGCAGGTGTTGCAGAAGTTGGCAATTGTCAACAGACAAGTGTTTGAGTAATTGCTCTCATGTTTATTTTAGAGTGAAACTGCACAGACAAGCTTGATGTTAAAGGAAGTGCTTTTAATTCGGGATTTACTTTTAAGTATACACCTATGCGATAGCCTATTTAGAGACAGTAATTTAGAGATTGTTTTTTGTTATAGGTTTCAGTACGAACGGAAATAACCACCTTAATATATATGCTGAGCACGATTTGTTTTTATTACAATCAACCTTTTTTCAGAGCGAGGTACTTGTAATCAACAATCTAACTAAAAAATAATTTGGTTTTATCAAGGAGTTGATGGTGTAAATTGGCCATCGTAGAGATTTTCTAAAGCTGGAGTTTCCAGCGTTCAGTAGACCTTTGTCAAGCAAATAGAGGACTAGAGTAACGCAACCCACACTTCCCCTATTCGCACTGACGAAGGGCTAACGTCCTAGAAACTCTGTACGGTGGCTAGTTTTCATTGTCATCAGTTGATAAAATCAAATTATATTGTAATACCCCTACAAACGCAGCACCACAGTTTCTTCAGAAACTTACCCCCCCTTATGAATCTAAGTAGTTAGGCATGATGAGTGGCTGCTGGAATCGGCATAAACGACTGTTGAAAACCGTTCCTTTAGAACTAATTTCTTAATACAGAGGTTGCGAAGCACTTTAAGCTAGACGTGCAAGGAACAAGTGCAGTTGAGTGCGTGCATCATAACCGAAAGTAACACTTCTACTAGGAGTACCTTAAAATCTTCCTAAGAGCCTTTTCAGCACTAATTCTGTACTCAAGAATAGTGAGGATCATTGGATGTTATTGAATTTTTTTGGGAAAAACCGTCTCAACCGGCAACTTTAATTCATTGTCTGACAGGTAGCGTGTGATATCAAAAGTGGGCTTTCAATTGTAAGAGTGTTGTTTGGCAGTTTTTGTCAAGTATTCATCGAAAAAGTAACAAATTTCCCATTCGCTTTCAACTATCAGATGAACTCGGCGAATTATTAGTCAAAGCAGAGTTTTACTTAAAATCAATAACTTGAAAGAGGCATGCGTGAGAAAAAGGTTCGTCTCGATCGGTTTACCTCGGCCGGAGATTCAAAGAGTAAATTCAAATAAGAGATTATTAACTTTTGATACACATAAAAAAGGCAGAAAACTAAAAAGGAAAAAGAAAAACAAGATTAAACTCTGCTTTTTCACTATCTTCACTTTTTCTTATGTAAGCTTTTCTCGCTTTGGTAAGGCCTACTACGCAAGTTAAGTCGATATTCTGATCTGTAAAGTGCAACTATAAAAATAAGGTTTTTCCTCTAAACACTCTATCAAAAATAACCACGTAACATAGATATTACTAAAAGTAAGAACGGAAACCGGGAACAGATGACGCGGAACCCCAGTCTGGGACCGAGAGCACAAGTGAAAATCCGCAGGTAGTGTGCAAATCCTTAGGAATCGCACCCTATTCTCTGATTTTTTACAATTCCTTGCTCCCAATTTACCAAAAAGTTCACCTAACTGTTCCCCTTAAGATAGGACTATTCAGTGAGTGCATCGCACCTCCGAAAACTGCGTTCGAAGTTGACGGTATTTTGCTTTGCGAAGTTTGGTGTTGCGATTGTTTGCTCGCGCGAAGTCGGTAACATAGCCTTACAGTATCGGAGAAACTGTGACAGATTGATTAAAAATTATTAAGCTCCGACTTAACGTAAGCAGCAGTGAGCAAAAGAACGCCTTTTGGCGTTTAGTTAAGACAGCCCCGAAGAAAAGCTCAAACGAACCAGCAGAAAGCACCGTCGATAAACTAGCTCGAGGGAGTTTGTTTTCTAGTACAATCAGCTCTTCTAATAATACCATGCGTTCCAAAGAATGGTCAGGAGAAGAAACGTCAGTATTGGATCGAATATGTGGCCCTGTACTGGAAAGGATCACACGCCAATGGCTTGCCAACTATTCATAAAAGTTTTGGCAGACTTATACCAAGCCAACTGTAGATATCATTTCGAAAGCCTGATTTTTTTAATTTCCTCGCCTATTAATTTTCTTTTCCCCTCTCTTTCCAATGCTATACTTTTTTTCAAAAGTTCCTCTTACTTTCTAAGATTAATGTTTCAGAGACTTCCATGATTTCGTGAAAATATGAATATTGCGAAAAATCGAAGCGCAAAATTGTAACACCTGAGCTGCTCGCAAAATTGTAACTCTTCTGCTGCTTTCAGGTAAGTGGCCTCCAGTTTTAAAATGTTGGACCAAAATCTAGTATAAAACTATGAAATTATGCGATACTTTCGGCCCTCTAGTCTCTAGTCTAACCATTTACATTCCTCTTATTTAGCGATCTAAAAAGGAAGGGCCGGAAATCCATCAAGATCAACAAATGGTTTACGCCGCTGCGAATATCCGGTACAAATGCTTAGATAACTGTTGTCATGTTAAAATCGGTATAAAAAGAATTTAACTCTTACAGTTAGAAAACCAATGATGCAAGAAAACAGGGTTCAGAAACGCCTGAAGGTGATTTAATAGGTGAAACTAATTTGCCTTCAGTCGCTAAAATGTACCTTTCGGATTTACCAGATCGCTGGATATTTATTGTCAAAGCCTTGTGAAGCAAACAAAAGACGTCTACAGCAGCCGTTTTTCCTCTAATCGGCTAATGAAAGTTTCTCTTTTCACCCCTTTCAGGTACGATAACAAAGTATGCATGCCCATATTAATTAACATGAATAGAAATGCCAGGATTTCATGCTGATTTTACTCGCGTGGAGGTCACTAGGCCCAGAATGCACAGCGGTAATAAGCCGCACACCACATGGGTAATCCGCATAACATTTCAAAATGGCGGACGACAGCACAGAAAATGAGCAAGCAGCAGTTTTCGAACTCAGTCGTCAGAACAATCGTCATCAACGATATAAGATTTTGTTGAAGGACTTTTGAATTGCGGGGGACTTTGGTAAGACTTCGTTGATCGGTTTACAATTTCATGGAGGAAAGTTTTTGCAAGTGCTCCCAATTTCGTTTGATTTCGTCAGAACGGCTGAGAAGGAGACTAATCAACTCCTGATTGAACGTACAAAATAGGCATATTTTTTAAACTTTTGAAAGTTTTTTCCCCTCAGCCTGGAGAGGGTTTTTCCTTATTCTTAATAGGCTTTCTGGTTGGGTGTTACTCATTCATCGAACGGGGAGGGGAAGGAGAATGGGAAGGGAAAGCGACGAACGGGGAACGAGGGACGAGAAACAAGTAGCAGGAGTCTGGGACCAAACGTACAGCGGTAGTTCATACTAATAATGGCGGATATCAACGGATTCTGCCCGCGTCCTCAGTCACTTTATCGATGTGAGTGCAACTTGCACACCACTATAGCAGAAGGGATGTCACGCAGGCTAAGTCGAAAATGGTTTTGCGCCAATATATACTCAATAAAACATAACCAAACAATACTTAATTTATTTTCTTTTGTAGTAAGCTTAAGCTAATAAAATGGACACGCAAATTCAAGATTTCAATTTGACTCAATCTGGCAATAGTGGTCGCTTTGTTCACTTTCAGTTATACCTATTACGCCCACACTCTCCACAGACTAAGTGAAGTAAAGTATTTTTACAGCCCTATCAGGCAGCTTCGATGAAAAAAAAAACCTTCCAACATCTCTTTCTGCAAATAGATACAAACTCTCATTAAGTGTATCACGGCTTAAGCCTCAGATATGTCACGCTACGCTAACAATAAATGATCTCCTCGTAGAGTCGAAGAGGCTCGCGGTTATCATAAAAATAAAAAAAGAGAAAGGTCACACGGCTAATTAGGAGCCTAAACATATAGTCACAAGAGAATATTTTCTTGATTGTTACTACTCGAAATTGTTTGGTTTAAACACAACATTAGACTGTATGCTTAAGTGTCACATTTTCTTCATTTCTTCAAACTTCACCTTGGCTTCTTTTAGGGACTCCAAGTTTTCTTCTAACTGTGGCAGCAAATCCTCAGCTGATTTTCGGTTCGGATTTTTGCTCATCCAGCTATGAATGGCATCAGCAATCCCAATCACGGCCCCTAAACCACCAAGGACCTTCGTTGCTGTGTTGACTACCAGTGTTGTGCCTGCCACTACTCCACCTTCTATGCCTCCTACAACTGTTAATCTACCACCTTGATACACTGTGCCACTCAGCTTCAACGCTTGAGTAAACGAGGCCCCCAGTTTCATGGTTTCTTTTATGGCATTTAAGTGTGGAAGAATTCTGGCGATTTCGACAGTACCTTTCACGACTTGAACGCCAACTTGAGCAGCCATTTTTGGAACACCAACCAAAAGGAAAAGGATTGCATCGTCTTTGGGAATATCCAGTCTCTAAGCAAAAGAAAAAAGCACGCTCATTTTAATCTTGCAGTATTGTGTTTCCCTAGCGAATTATGCGATGCTAAATCAGTTTATCATCTCTTTCATCTCATCATTGGCAATAATTTGACGTCTTCCTTTGATGTTGGTATAATTACCATCCCTTTTGGCTTTTCACATTTTTCTTTGTTTTTACTATATCATATCCAGTTTGGAGACCCAGAGACCGCGGCTAAAGCACGAAACATTTTGCTAACCTCGGTGTTATTATCTTAATTACCTTTGCAAGTATTTCAGCTTGTGCATTGAGCTCCTTTTGCAAATTTTCCAACTCAGAGTTTTGGGCTTTCATGGTTTCTACTTTTGCTTCAAGATTTCCTCCTTTCACCTTATTGGCAATTAAGTCACCAATCGCAGTACCCACACCAGCGACTCCGGCTCCAATAATACCAGCAATAGCAAGGGGTGCAAATGGAGTGAAGAGGCCAACAAAAGATACCACACCCAGCACCGCTCCACCAGTCTTGGCACTGTTTATTGCTATTTCTTGATTCTTGATGTCGTCAATAAATTCCTCAAGCCAGCTTGTCATTTCCTTTCGTGAGTTTATCATCTTTTCCAACTGATCCAGAAATTTGGATAACAATTTGGTATCGAGGTTTTCAGACATCTGGCTGCCACTCAGAACTTTTAACCAACCTTATCTCAATTAGAAAAAATAAAGCTTATTTCAACGAATAGATTTTAGAGGAAAATGTAGCATGGTAGGAAGAACACGTCAATTACTCCATGCATACTTGAATTTAAGTTACCTTACAATTGGAAATTAACGATGCATGTCGACAACGCGAAAAATATTTACGTTACACAACATTATCACGAATTTTCCAAAAGTTAGGTTTACACAGATCAAATTAAAGCGAAATTCTCGAAAACAACGTGCGACTTACTTAATTTCACGCGACTCTGCTGCAGTACAATCATATATAAACATATACATCTAAAGGAAAAGCTCATTGTTGTTACTCCGTAATTATAATGGATATAGAGAGGGAACACTGCCTTGGACGAACAGTTCTTGGAGATCTTAAGAAAATAGACCAAAGAAGTTAGCTATTCAATTCCTCTGGTAAACGGATCGATACCATGAAAGGCAAGTCGATAGACATTTTAAACTGAATTCTTAAAGAAAAACTGTAGATAGTGACTCTGAGGCATTGATAGTAGAGCAGCTATAAGCAGATGAGGTTCTGATATTGAAATAAAGGTGCCGTAAAACAACAATGATGTAAAATAGTGTGATTTAAAGTAACAACGAAGTAAATTAAAGTACGTTAAATTCAGGCAATTTTTTTTAAAATCGCGTTAAGAAAGTGTATCGTTAATTTCCTATAAGAGGGTTTATTTCAAAAACTCAATCGTAAAGCTATTTACATATAATTTGAGCTGTCCCCTGCAAAACAATTAAGTGAAATCACCAAATTTTGCGTGATCCGAGAACGGAAACCCCAACGGCAAATTATTTAAGTTCCCATTTTGAACTGCTGAAGTAAAGGTGCTGCTCTTTAAGACGCGGTTATCACGTCCAGCCATTTGCGAAATTCTATCTAAAAATATGAATTCAATTTTTTGATCGACGTCTTCCTCGGTGTTGCCGTCCTGACTACCTAAGGTCCCTAGTGAGTGCCTGCTCGCAGGCTATTCATCTTTATTCTATGCATAACCACGAAAAGCTTAACGAACTTGTCTTAGCTTGCACCGGCTACAAAACTGACAAATTGTATACTTTTGTCTCTAAAAGAGACTTCATCGATGGGGATGCGGGCCGGCACATTGAGCAGACAGAAAGAAACTAATTAAACGAGAGCACTTACCTGCTTGTGACTCTTTGAGGCTTCAACTATCTGGTGATCCAAGACTGATCAGTGCCGGTTTAAATAATCATAACCGAGGAAGTGAAACCGAGCGTCATTCATCTGCTTGAATCAGTTGAATGATTATAACTACGCAAATGGTCCCACGACCACAAGTGACTTTAGACCGCAAATGATTTTCAAGTTCGTAATCGCAAATGATTCCGGGCCTTTTGAAAAGTTTGGAATCCATGTTAGATTTTGAAATGTTACCTACTCTGTGAGAATGGAGAAGGTAAAGACAACACAGGCCACTGTTACAAACACACCCCACTGATAGAAGGTGTCTCGAGTGCAAGGCCCAAGATCGAACAGGACATTCCATAGAGTAACACATGCATACAGATCACGGCCATCAGTGTGGGATGTATAAGAGATGCCATGCAATTCATGGAATTTACATCCTGGATTTCGGCGCCGGCCGAGAGGAACAAGAAAAGTAAAGCCAACAATTACAGGGGCGGATCCAGGGGTGGCTCGGGTCGGGTTCAGTCTAACCCCCTACATCATCCCTCAAAATGCTGAAAATCATGTTTCCGAAGACCTAATTTTCAAAATCTGCGGGGGGAGCATGCCCTCAGACAATTCTCCGAGCCTTCCTTGACTAAATCCTGGATCCGCCCAAGATGCAACAGTATATTTCAAGTTCACTTTGCGAACCGGAAGCCATCAATATAACAAGTAAGAGGGTATCTTAAGCGAGAGCCTTTCGAGAAACTAAGTATCGAACAAGGAATAAAAACAACTCGAAACAAAACCGGGAGAAGTTCGGCTCCCTTGTTCTTCTAGGAGTGCAGCGTTTTGTTTTCTTCCACGAAGTTAATTGAAAAACCAGTCACTGGAATGATTGTAAACTAATAAGCTTAGTAAAGGTTAATATCTTGTTAAAACCGATAGAAACCGAAAGAAAGGTAATTTATTATTGCATTCAAACTTAATTCTTTGTCATATCTAGCCGTAGATGAACAGTTTTGGCGTTTTTATTTGGTATGTATTGCTGAAACTGGAGTCATTGCTGTTAGTAAAGGTTTGTTGAGGCAATTGTTTTGTACAGATACTGATATTTGATGTACCTTTTGTGATTCTCTCAATGTCCAATATACCATACGTTATATTCACGTAATTCAAATTCAACTCCGTGATTGTGCATCATACTTCCCTCAGTTGAGCACACGCTGATCACCGTGTGCGAATCGATGCGAAGAAAACCTTTTTATTCATACAACATTCAAGCTACGGTATTGAATATGTTATAAAAATATGTCATTCATACATCACTTTGGGTTCATCTAGATATTAAGCTGCGCCTCGAGCGGATCTTACCCATCCTTTGTCCTCTACAAGTGGGAACCTCCGCGTTCTTCGATAAGCACGGTTCACTAGCAACCCAAAGGGAAACAAACCTCACCATGCAGCTTCCTGTCGGGTCAGTTGTCAAGTGTTTTGCTACACTTCTCGTCTTAATTATTTTACAAACTAATCCTGTTTGAAAGCGTTTAGCTGCATGACTGCAAAAGAAAGTTATTTCTTGACGCAAGCTGGGACACAGTTTTGCCGCGCTGATCACGGTACGGGTCGAAAGTTTAAGTTTATTGTTTCCGTATGGACTGAGCTTTTGACCAATGGTATGCGACACATTCTCCCCCAATCGGAAAACGTCTTTGAGTTGGGAGGTATAAGAGATCTCGATGAGCGCACGCTAGCAGAGGGCAAGCTTCAGGCGAACCGTGATTATCCGTACTCGTTGGGACTAGACGAAATAGTCCAGATAATCGAGAATATGAGCATTGATGAGGAACTCTTAAGCTGAATCAGACCTCATTCGAATGTTCTTCATTAGCTACAACGCGTTCGAGCGCTGCTTTTGCTTTTTGGAAGCGAAACAAACTCGCCTTTACTTCACTTTTTAACGCTGTAATTTAAATAGAATACAGCTACGGATCTTGGTCATGATTAATAAATATTCATGACAAAATTGGGACCAGAGAAAAATCGAGATATTCGAGAACTCCGGATAATGTTGTCACTGAAAACTCTACCTTATAAGAATACGTTTTCTGGTCATTTTCTAGCTTCCCGTGCAACGAGTTTTTGTGTAATTACTGGTGTGAGTAGACGGTGCTGATTTAGGTGGAGGTGGGGTTGGTACTAACTTTTAAGTCTTGAAGGGGAGAAAAAAAAAAAATCATGATAATTAATAGTTCCCTTCACCCTATATTCTTGCCAAGCTTTTCTCAACATTTTCCAGTGAAATTTTCCCCGGCAGAACAAGCTTGAAAAATTGTTGAGTTTCTGTTGAACTCTAAACATGACGACTCAGCAGAGGAAGAGAAACCAGGCTGCAAGTCGCTCTATTTCCTACTTTCAAATTTGCGGCTTAAACATATCGTTCGATATTCACAGTAGCGCTCCCGGACCAATACGGATAATCCTACAGATTCACAACGAAAGATTTAAGTTCAAGGGTGACCATAGCCTGCAAAACCGGTAAACGGAGACAAGGCCAGGCGAACGCGCGAGGGTACCACTTCGTTCTCGTCTCGCGCTTGCCTCCGTTCGACTGAAAACTTAAAACTAAAAAAAGAAAAAAAATCGCTTTTTCTGCAGGTTTCAAAGTGGATGTCGATTACGTATTTGATAGCCTGCTCCACTCCTCGATCAGAAGATACGAACAGAGCGGGTTAGCGAAAAAAGGCGGTTGACAGGAAAACCACTCGCGTACATTAGCGCCTTAGTCCTTTGATAGAAATCCTGGCATCGCAAATGACTTGAAAGATAACTTACAAGCAGAAGACCGAATCCAATTCCGTTGGTCTGCTAGACAAGCGTCTCTTTAGAAGTTAAGGCACGAGAGGAAATTGAGACAATCCACTCATCAAAAGAAATAGAACCGATTTAATTCACTTTTTATTACAGGAGAAAACATAATACATGAAAGGTTACAGAGGACAGTTATAAACAATAATGGATTTGTCGTCAGAAACGGAGACAATCTTGGAGCCTGTGGCGTTATACTTCACTCCCCAAACCTACAGTACAGAAAATTAAATTATAATAAGGAAATCAGCAATGAAATTAGAAAACAATTAAGATATTTCGTCAAAAGACGATTGCAGAACAAACTGGAAACTCCAGCCGAGATAGAGAGAACGAGTCAGAACGGTCATATTAGTAAAATGGATTCACCAGGGTATACTTTCCAAAACAAACATTCCATTGTTGTTTTTAAAGATTACACTATAGGATCATACAGTCTCGCACTAATCGTGAACAACCAGGAATCACACTTATTTGGTGAAAAAGTCTCCACAAATGCCCAGGTAAGTTCTTGATATAAAAACAATGGGCTCTACCTTGTGAAAAAATATGCTAATACATTTTTTCATCTGCCTGGTAATGTCAAAGGAAGACTGATTGAGATGCTTACTTTAAGATGTTTTTATCGGAACAGAATACAAACGTTTATTATCTTCAACTAAAAATTGAACGAAGGCTCTCTTCGTGTTAAACATAATTGGTAAAAATCACTTTTAAAAAATTTTTCATTAGATATTCGGTCTGGTGATGCCTTTAGACCCTATACATGTACCACTTGAATGAAAGAAAAAGTCGATAGATGACAAAATTTCATGTCCCACTACGTTTTTATACTACAGTTAAATGGTTTGAACCCGAGGGTAACATGTGATAGTGTACTCTGACGGTCTGGGTGAGTGTAGTCCTGAGAGAGACCGTTGTCGTTACAGTAGTGGTGGCTGACGTTTCGACAACCTGAGCGGAAGTCATCATCAGAGTCGAGTGAATAGTTGTCAGTCGAATGTTCTGATTGGTCACTTTTGACGTAATGTAATTGGCTGTAAGACTCAAGTGGCGTAAGTCGGTCGTGATTGGTCTGTTTCGATCCGTTGGTAAAATTAAGTCGTTCTGTTCGGTTCGCTTGTAAAATTAATGTTGTAAATAGGTCGTTTGTATGGTGCTGGTAATAGTTGACACATGTTTAGGGGAGTCTGTTCTAAGTTAGTAAATCAGCTATCCAGAGTTAGTATTTGAAAGTAGTTAGTGCTGTAGGTTAAGTATTGCGCAGAATTCCAGTCAAAAGTATGGTTTTGAAGTCGATGATTCAGATACAATGAAATATATGAAGTTCATATATTTTGAACTGCGGTATTAGATACGTATGATGCACGATCCTCGCAGTAGATAGCGCTATTTAAGCAATAGCGAAAATCAGACCTGAAAAAAATCAGGCCTGTACGGGATTCGAACCACTGACCTATTCGATACTAGTGCAGCGCTCTACCAATTGAGCTAACAAGCCAACTGGGAGCAGGCCGTTCAGTTGATTCGTAATAAACCCGTGAAAGTGATAAATCAGATACAATGAAATATATGAAGTTCATATATTTTGAACTGCGGTATTAGATACGAATGATGCACGATCCTCGCAGTAGATAGCGCTATTTAAGCAATAGCGAAAATCAGACCTGAAAAAAATCAGGCCTGTACGGGATTCGAACCACTGACCTCTGCGATACTAGTGCAGCGCTCTACCAATTGAGCTAACAAGCCAACTGTACAAAATATATGAACTTCATATATTTCATTGTATCTGATTTATCACTTTCACGGGTTTATTACGAATCAACTTAACGGCCTGCTCCCAGTTGGCTTGTTAGCTCAATTGGTAGAGCGCTGCACTAGTATCGCAGAGGTCAGTGGTTCGAATCCCGCACAGGCCTGATTTTTTTTTTTTCAGGTCTGATTTTCGTTATTGCTTAAATAGCGCTATCTACTGCGAGGATCGTGCATCATACGAAGTCGATGATGTTCAGCAATGTAATTATTGACATCACCATTTCTCGTGGCCTGTTTGTGTTCAGTCAGTCTTGTTGTGAGGTTTCTGACAGTCTCTCCGATGTGGGAGGCGTGGCATTCACAGCAACTGATCATATGGTTTAAGGTTTAAGGTTTAATCCATTCGCCACGGGAGTGGCAGGGGAAAGGAACAGGACTTTCGTCCCAATTGACACCTAACCCCTTTGTACCCACCATCCCATCCCGGGGAGGACATCCATCACACAGTAATCTCGTGCGTGGGAAATTAACGTCTCCTACCCCAACCCTGCAGGAGACGGGACCTCCATTTATTCGTCCCAATCCGAGAAGACTAGAATAAATAACCATTTCCAGATGTTATAGAAAGGTAGCAAATTCTTCTCAACTATTTTAAGACCTTGAGTGTTGGTCCGGCCGAGGCTCGAACCCTCGACCTCCCGCACAACAGTCCAGCGCACTATCCATTGGGCAAACTGGGCGGCGGTATGTGAACCACTTCTTGTCTGTTTCTTGGTTCGTCCTTGCCTTTGACGTTTGTTAGTAACTGTCGTAGTGTTGTGATGGGTTTGTAGTGATGTAATATTTTTTATACACTTCTTATCTGACATGATTAGGCACGTTTTGGTGGATTTCAATTAATAACTTGTTAATGACCACTTCGTGTTGGTTATCGTGTGGTATATTAGTCCCATAAACATTTAATCATGAACAATCTCTCGGTATTTCAGATTTTCCTCGTAACTAATGACAAGAAGAACTTAATTCTACATGACACGTATTTCACTAAGTCACAGCAGCAGCACTAAATGATCTGAGTTATTCAATTCCATGATCACCTGATCATTGTGTTCATAAAATGTCTGAATACACTGCCGTGAGCCTGCATCCCAAACTTTTACTGTCTTGTCACTGGAACTGAAATACACAAAACAACATATCATTAAATGGTTGTTCTTTAACCCAGTTCAAAATGCACAAATCTTTGTGCCTTTGCAGTTTACCACAATCACCAGAGAATCTCTTTGTCTTTAATAGAATTCGTCTATAAATCATTTTAAGAATTACCGGTATATAAAATGGTGAATACCTTGAGACGAAGTGTGTGTTGTCTGGACAAAATGAAACTCCAAGCACCCATGAACCATGTCCTGACAGAGTCCCAGCTAAGTTAGCATGTTGTCTGTAGGAAAAAAGCACCAAAACAAACAAACAAAAAAAAACAGAGAAAACAAGACAAAAAAAAAAATCATCTAAATCTAGGCGTTAAAATGATTGTCAACACGTCTATATCTTGCATCTACTAATTGAACATGCTAATGAAATGGCTCAAGCATAAGATTTTAATGGTGGATACATGTACATGTATATTTGCATGTACATCTTCATCCAACAGCTGCAATAAAATCTGCAATATTTTGGTCAGAAAGCAGAGGCTGACATGGGAATCAGATTCATTTGATGATGAAAAAGGCGTCGTGAATGGTACACATCATACATCTTGATATGGTTGTCATCTGAAGCAGTAATCAAAAGCTGGGAGTCAGGTGAAAATGTCAAAGATCTGATGGGCATGGCATGACCTGAAAGATAAATTAAACAATCGCGGAATCACTGCCAAAGCCATTAAAGGACTATTCAAGAAGAAGTAATTTCAATTTTTTTTTTACCTTCAAGAGTGTGAAGTAACTTTCCTGTTGTCAGGTCGAAAATATTGATTATTCCATCAATGGCTCCACAAGCAATGTAATGACCATCAGGACTCTGCAATTAAATATAGGATACTGGTAACAAGTAATCATACTATTTGTGTCAGTAATGACAATTCTAATTTATAATAACAGTAATAATAATAATAATAATAATAATAATAAATAAGATGGTAATAATAACTATTAGTATAATTTCAGAGCTGAGCAAAGATTTTCCAGCAGTCTGATTGGTTGAGTGGTTCCTTACATGATGCTATATAAACTGTTCCATGCCATTTATATAAAATTTTAAAATAAAATGTTAATAAATGTTACTAAAATGTTATGATTTTAGAAATTTCTCTGTTGTTCAGCTCTGAAATTATACTAAAACAATTATTCGCCTCAGGTTCGCTGAATATTGGCAAATAATTGTTAATTATTATTATTAATCATTTATCTATTTTTCATAGAAGTATCATTATTTATGATATTAATTTGAATAATCATTACTGTACAGTAATAGGTCATAGTAGACTAGTAGATCCATTTCAATGTCCACTGCCAGTCCAGGAACTATAGTTTTAAAGAAGATTTCTTGCTTACAGGTAGATTGTAGAAGGATATTTAATTGGCCAAGTTTGGAATAGACTGGATATAGATTTGAGAGCAAAAGACACAATTTTAATAGAATCTCTATGACAAACATACATAAGCTATGCTCATGGTGAATTTTCCTCTTGTATCCAAAGCACTTTCTTTTTTGCCACTTTCCACACCAATCAAGTTAATTTTTCCAGCATGGCTTCCAGTTGCTATAAGTTTAGAGTCTGGAGAAAATGCCACAGTCCATGTGTCCACTGTAAAGGAAAAAAAATAACTGTTACAATAAATCTTACCCAATATTCAGTGAGTGATTGCAAAAAGGAAAAATTCCCTATTGGGTGGTGATTGATTCTTATGGTTTTCCTTTCCTTTTCTCTGTGAATGGTTTTTGTTAAAAAAAAAAAAAAAAACGTGCTGCCCTCCCAACCAATCAGATGCAAACTATCGACTAATTGTGACTTTGTGCCATTTCCATGTTTTCTTTTCAATCTCTCCAGGATTTCTTGCAACATTTTTCTTCATTCTTATTGGCTGTGACTAGTATATGATCACCTATGATGTGGTTTTGGTGTTAAAGTAGTTACACTAAACCTCTCTATGAAAGGCTGATAGCTCACAAAATCTAATTTTCACAATTATACAAAAGATAATGAGATAATTGTGAAATACTGTTTTCCATAAAAAGTACAAGTTTTTAACCCTGGACTCCAACCTTCTTACTTGAAATACATTCACCAATTATATAATGAGTTTTATCTTACTTATCTAATGTGGCAGCAAATTAAGAGAGATGATCATTCATTCTTTCTGTAACATTACATCTAAGAAAGCAAGTAATTCAAAGACATGACTACCATGTAAAGAATTTAAAGTTAATATCAGATGGAAGTTGCAGCATTGCACCTGGACCACAATCAATGGCTTTCAGTTGTTTCCCAGACTCTAAATCCCATATTCTGATATGACTGTCCAGTGAACTTGATGCAGCAACTATTGGTACTTTTGTAAAGGATTTGACTATTTTTACAGTTGATCAAACAGCTCATAAACATTTTAGCAAACCAAAATCATCAGCCATTTGGAGAATTATGCACATGCAAACAACTCTATGTTACTACAGTCCAGACCTTTCCAGGTCAGTAAGGTATCCAAGCAGGGGATTTGTAACCCTTTCAAGCGGGAGTGCACCTAGAAGTGCATTGCATGACAGAGAAGTAGCAAACAAACAGAGTGCTTGATTTCCCCTTTTAAGGAAGCAGGCCCCACTTTAAATGTACCCAGTAACTGATTTCAAATTCTACCTTTTTTACCTTCCAATAAGATTTTTGTGTTCTGAAAGAAAAAGGGCAGGGGTAATTCAAGTGGTCAAAAAATTCCTTAAGGAACACTCAAAAAAAAAAAAAAAAACATGTGAGAATACTCATAATTGTTTGAACTTTTGAACCTCGTTTCACAATTGAGTTTAATTTGAGTTACTCTATGAATAGCTGCATGAAGGTTGAAAAGTTCTGAAGCCTTCCCAAGAATATAACAGTGTAAGGTTGTTGTTTATAAATACATAAGTTCAAGCTACTGTGGTATTGATGTAGGATACTTGTCCCAGTTAAATTAATATCCACTGACACCACACCAAGTTGATGACCTTCAAAATTAAATCTAGGTTCCAATTTTTCTTCATTCCTAAAAGTATAATTTAACATTAGTATAATCAGTGTCATACATATGGTACCTTAACTGCTGCATACAACTTTACATTTTGTTTCCTTTCAAATGCATGGACTTGGTCGGGGAATTAGTTCATGTTGATTTTCAGATTTTCAAAAAATCAGCTGGGATAGTGATTAATAATGGTAATTGAACTGAGTGGAGTGCAATTTGGGCTGAAATCATACATGTGATTTGAAATCACAAGTATGATTTCAGACCAAAATTGCATGAGACGAGGTTCAATTACCACTTTATTACATCCAGTTTGAAATCGCCCAGTATGATTTCAGACCAAAATTGCATGACACGAGGTTCAATTACCACTTTATTACATCCAGTTTGAAATCGCCCAAATACAGGACTTGGTCAATTCAAGTATTTAACTGATGCAGTACTAAGCTGGTTTTTAAATAAAAAGCGGAACCTGAAACCCTTTTACATCATATTTTGTGTGCAAAACAGAAAGACTTTGAAGTCATGTGCCAAAAACTCAGTCAAGTGCAAATGATGTGATTTAGAGCAAAAAATGGTGCAATTTGGGAATAAATCGCACCAATTTGAGCCAATCAGATTACAGGGACCACCAGTGATTTCAAAATGGAGGACAATAAATCAGTTAATTAATTAATTGCTACAATGTTTCTTATGAGATCAGAGATATCAGCAGTATCATTTTTGTCTTCTGCTTCTCAGGGTAAGTGTAGGTCTCTTACGTAAAATGTCCAATTCAATCTAATTCACTCTTATAAATATTCCTGCAATTCTTGAGGGCAAAAAGGACAAAAAATTTTTTTTTTGTTCATAGTTAAAATTATTCTTGACAAAAGAGCAATGGTAGAAAAAAAGGTTTAGCTCTAAACAAATAAATGAAGATAAATTTAAATCACACATCTTTCCTTACCATCTCCAGCATTTGACCATATCATCAACAGCACCACTAATGATATTCTCTATACCATCTTTATCACTTGTTCCCCATGCCACTGTCCAGATACTGTCCTCATGAGCTAGAGATAAAATAAATTCCTTGTTATGCATAACATGTGTCTACTCTAAGGGTGCTAACCAATGGCTGAAACATTTACAGATAGCATTTTGTTATTAACCAGAATCGTCAGGTCACACCTGACAAATAATTTCTAATAAAATCGTATCCATTAAATCATAAGAAATTTTTTTCAAAGATTATGGAAAACGTTTGGAAAAACACCCACTCGTTCTAAAATTGACCAACATAAGTGAAAAAAAAAAAAAATGAGGCTTTTACCTTCTAAAGAAAAAAATAAAATCATGATTAACATGAAAAGTCAGGAGGCAGCCACAGACAGCTGATACTAAATATGGTTCCTTTCTTGTCTTTTGGAGACTGTTTATAAAATTAGTAAGATCTCATCAAGGTCCATAGCAGGGATACATGTATATAACTGATGCAAAAAAAAAAAAAAAAATTCATAGTTCGGTAAATCTTCAAGGTATAATTTGCAGTGGAATATTGTAGTCAGAATATTACTTGAACACCTTTTACTTTTCCAATCCTCTCATTATTTTGAAAAAATTTTAAAACCCTATAACAAAATACTAAACAGGGAGGACTGCCTTAATTAAACATACCTTGCTCTTGCTTGTAGCAGACACTGTATTGAGACTAGACAAAGAAAAGAACAGAGTGCCATGGATGAGGAAGTCCCTCAAAATTATCAGCGCACAGCGTATATGCAACGTCTAAGTTCACAGAGTGTTCCGAAACACACGCAAAAAACTTGGGATTCACCATAGTTATAATACCTTTTAAAAGTTGCATCAGCACCTCACTTCTTTAATTCACGAACATCAGAAAGTCATATGTATAAGTCAACAAAGTTTATTTCGCTCGTTAATTAAAAACGAAATCAAACTGCATGTACATATAGAATATATCACATCACATATAAATATATTTCAAGAAAAACTTCATTAATGCAACCGAGATATGCAAAATTGAGCGTCAAATATATTCATGGGTATCTTACCCACCATGGTATCAGATGAGAAAATTCGAAAGAATATCGTGTCCTAATAGGCAGCCATCTCGACTCGGCTCGGGCCAGCGTGTACTGCTGTGGGGCACACTCAGTGGATACCTGCGCAGTGTAGCGCTGTCTCACGATCCTCCAATTAAAGATGTCGTTTGCCGGGAGAACTTTGACTGTTCTTGGCCGATCTGCCATCCGTACGCGATGTACTGCTTTGCAACGTTACCGTGGAGACTTTTCGAATGCACCAGGAGAGGTAAGCATGCCATAAGTGTAATTATAACGAAGCCTCTCGAAGGTAACATGATTCGTTTTGTCATTACTAAACTACAAAATTTCGACGCTCAAGCTTATATTGTGATCAATGTTGATATAGTCGTAACAGTGCTATTCGTAGAAATCTTCTTCCATATTTTATTTAAAGCAATTAATACGTTTTCTTAGTTGTTTTAAACCTCGACGCCCTTTTTCTAGCGCAGGATTCTTACGCGAAATCCTGAAAGCTGACCTTTTTAATTGATATATGACTGATTTGGGTCGAAGATCAGTTTGAAGTTACTAAGATGAACCAAGCGCCACGAAATTTTTCCTTTTAATAACTTTGAGCTGATTCAGCTTAATCGTATGCTTGGATTTGTACTCAATTGTGTCCACAAAGGAATGAAATAAATGAAAAACACACGCTGAGATATTCACCTAAACAGTTTGATCGTCTGGGTTAGTGTAGTCGTCAGAGGAACTTTTTCAGTAGTGATGACTGACAATTCATCAACCTGAGCCACTGTCATCATCAGAGTCAAGTGAATAGTAGTTGTCAGTCCAATGTACTAAGTGTGGTTCATTTAAACTGATTGGTCAATTTAGCCATGATGTTGTTGGCTGCAAGACTCAAGTGGTATAAGTAAGTTGTAATTGGTCAGTTTCAATTTGTCCAGTAAAGTTAGGTTGTTCTGTTGGGTTGGTTTGTGATGTTAATATCACGATTTAGTCGTTTGTGTGGTGCAGGTAGTAGTTGACACCTGTTCAGGCAAATCTGTTCTAAGTTAGCACACCAGCTTTCCAGAGTCAGTCATTTGAAATAATTAGTGTAGTATAATAGAACCACCAAAACTCAAACCTATATTGATGATTGAGTGCTTGTATTTAGTGTGGTGATATGCAGTTTTCCATTGTTCATACTTCTAGAACATGCCTTTCCAAACAAAGAACAAGCCAAGGCTTCTGGCCACCATGATCCTCTATCTAGGAACATGCTTTACTCTTCCTTTCATCTGTGTGAGATTCCAAATGGCCAAGCAGAGAGGTGATTGATGTTCAAGTACAAAGCAAAGACCTGGAATTTGAGTGAATGTCTGTTGGCTTTATTGAGTGTGAACCTTTTGCTTGTTATAACAATTTCTTTTCAATGTTGTAATAGTGTAAACTCTTAATTATTCACCGATAGTGGTTTTTACAGGCTGTATGCTTCTGTAAATTATCATTAAAAAGATGTAACTTGAATTGAATAAACAGGTTGCTTTGGAGTTGACTAGCTTGTGAATAATATTTTTCAGCCTTTGAAAATGGTTAAAAGTTCAAAAATAGGCTGTTCCATCTATTTCTTACAAAAATTGGGGTTTGTTTTCTCACTTCAAAAAAAACAAAACAAAACAAAAAAGACACATTCAAAGCCAAAAATATCACTATTTCACCTTGAACAAAACAGTGAATTTCACCCCTGTGTTGAGCATTTGAGTATCCCCTAGTGGGTTTGTAGATTATCATCTCATTTTTGAATAAAAATCATAGGCATAGTTTTTGGTACTTGTTACCAAAAATACTAATACCAAAAGTTTTCAACCAACTTCCTGTACAAAGAACACACTTTTATTGGCAACATATTCATGTTGAAAGCATCAAATGAATCTTGTGGCAAGAGCCAGCACTTTTGACAATTTTTCTTGTCTCTTTCTTAAAATTGTTGGAATTGGTGCTTTTATTCGTGTTCCAAGAGGGGCAAGGTTGTCATCCACAAGAACAATACAGTTGTTGTCATATCTTGGGATTGTGTGATGCTTTGTCTTCCTTGTGCCAATAACGACTGCTTTGTTGGTCTTGCCAGCAACAGCAACTCTTATCACATCTCCAGGATCAGCAGTCTTTCTTTTTCTATAAAATCCTATCAAGTACGGTTTGCGATTCTTCTTTACACTTTTCCCAAGTGCACTGTTGTCAACAACTTTGAATGTGGTAAGTAAGGTAATATTTCTTTTCTGAATTGTTCCAAGAAGGAATGGTGATAGAGTAAGTGAGTTGCATCCTGACAACAGATTTGTTCCTGAAAGTTGACATGGAGAAAAGTATAACTGTCCAAGTTCACAAATCATAACATGAATTATCAATTATAAGGAGTGTTGCCAGAATGTTGAGAAATACTGTACTAGAGGCTGAGGTATGAAAGAACACTAGAAAACCACAAACCATATATCTCCAGTGCTTGCAGTTCAATTAACCTTTGTCTTCTCAGCTTTTTTTCACCCAGAGCACTGATAATATCAATTTGTAGCAAAACACCCAGAGCTTGATTTTAAGAATTTCATGGTTACAGTATTTATCATGCTAGGAAATTTGAGTTGAGGTTTTTCTACTCTGTTAAAGTATTATGTACCTACCAAGCAAGTGTGCATTCCAAAATTGTCTTGTTTTGGTGAACAATGGAGATGAGCCTTGGAAAAGCTGTTGAATTGTAGAGCAGAATAGTTCAGGCCATATTTTAATATATATGTACAAGTGAATTTTCTAAGGCTCGATGTGCTGCCTTAGTTTTCTACACTAACAGATACAAGCAAAAAAAAAAAACATTTGAAACTTTCATCTAATGTGTAAAGATGTACTGCAATATTGTCCATTTTAACACATTTTTTCCAAAGGCTAACTTTTCCTGACTTTATCATCACTGTACAACAAATTATTTTATTTAAAATTGTATCTTGCCACTTGACTTCTGTTAGATGACAAGGTATCAGTTCTTATAACCTGGGTCATCCTCGGTGTGAAAACCTGACGAGGTTTTCTTTGTTTCATGAGGTATTGTTTAGCTGAACGCTATTGTTTATAAAGTTTTCTTTTCTTTGTTTTACGTCACTCGTGAGGTTCACAGGTTTTTCCACCGAGGATGAGCCTTACAATTCCACAAGTTTAAAAGTAAAAAGTAAGAACTTTAGCTATTCATGATCATATGCATAGAAATAGAAAATTTTTCCATCGATACTTGCGACGTTTAGGGTTACAAATGTTCTCACCAGAGACTTCAGTTGCCCATCTGAGGAAATGGTTTTGGAGGCAAATTTCAAGAACGCTGCCATGTTGCCAGTCGGCGTGGATTTACAGAAGTCTGGGACTTACGAAAATTTTTTGCAGTTATATTTCATGTATGCTACATTTTGCGTCCCAACTTGTTATATATATAATTCTTCTGAATCTGACAGACGCTGAACAATACGAAGAAATGCTTAGACTTAATAAGGGATGTTCTAGATAGATACTTTATTCACTTCGAAAGCGGATTGGGCCTTTCACAGTTATCCAGATTGAGCTTCCGCCCCGAGGACGCTACATGTAGGATACATGAACCCCCAGTTGAAACAAGACCTTGACGACCTTGGAAGGAATACAGGGCAGGCTAGATTCTAAAATAATTTATGCACTTCGTTACTGGAGCTTAAGACTTTCGTTTGTTAACCTTGTGCTAAATACATAAAAATATGGAAAACTACTGGAGCTTAAATTCTTCAAAGTGTGGTCAAAAGGAGAAGAGTCCAAGTCTGAACACCTCACTAATGGATATGAACAGCTTGCCACAAGCGGTATTCTTGTGTGTCCTTTCGTATTTGGATGTGAAAGACTTGGGTCGAGTGTCCTGTGTTTCCAAACATTGGTATAATTCAGCTCTTGATCCGAGTCTATGGAGAAAACTGAAACTTTCGAAAAGGCAAAAGGTGGACGATGAAGTTCTTGTTCGAGTGACAAACTATGGATCGAGTGCTACTGGAGGTGTTTTAGATGTTTCAGAATGTGCGAACATTACTGAAGAGGGTTTGATTAAGGCTCTACAGCAGTGTCGGTTTTTAGTCGAGTTATCTGTTGTAAGATGCCCAGCTGTGACTGACAATTGTCTCACTGAAATTGGACAAAGTTGTCAAAACATGAAATTTGTGGACATAAGTTTGTGCCGTGTGACCGACTGTGGAGTCAAAGGGGTGAGTTAATTCTTTTGCACATCAAAATATGATTTCTATGAGTAAAAAGAACATGGTTCAATTAAGAGTTTTGTGAAGAAATTTTCAAATGTTAGGGTAGATTTGTTGATATCTACAGACTGTTAATGTTGTTAGACTGTATAACGGTATTTGTGAGGAGTGCCTTGACTTCCTGTCCCCCCCTAGACCCCCCGACCTCACGCTCCTCACCCCCTCACCCCCACCCCCCACCTCCAAGCCATGCAGATTCACCACCTGGCCAAGGAAACCCAGTCAGGTTACCAGAAAAAGGATACTTGTTTTCTTTCTGATTTTAAATTCCATGTTACCATTTCTCGTACACACACAAATTTCTTGATAATCAACCATCATTTTTCAGAGAAAATGGTCCTTCTACAACAAGGTTATTTTTCAATGCTAGAGAATTAAGGAGCAACTCATTTGTTTGCAGTGCATTTAATCAATCAGCTACAATTATTTTTGCAATCATTTCCTTTTAATTATTGCTATCACTGACATTATTATGGCAGTAAAGAACTAGAAAAAATTCACTTGGAAAACACAGTCATGTAACCAGCAGGACCTGTACAATTTCTTCAAATCACAAACTTAAAGTTACAAGAGTTCAAGTCATGCATGTGAAATGCTCAGCTCTATCGATAATTAAAATGTTTTTGATTAGTTATGCTCTATCTCCTAATTAGACAAAACTTGTAATGGTCAACAATGCTGAGAATGTTTAAAAAGATAAATTTCTGAATTTTCTTTATAATATTTTTCAACCAGTCTTCCCTAAACAGCATTCTGATCATACACCCCAACTCTTGAATAATTCTTCTAAGTACATCCACATCAAGATTCTCTTGCTTATGTATAGTATCTTGGGTACAGCTAGAATTCACTGAACCTTCCTCTTCTTTTGTTAGGGCTATATGGACCAAAACAAGTTCTCTCTCCTGCTGTCTCTTAATACTTAACTTAATATTTCAACTTCTCTTTGTTTAGTGACTGCAGTTCATTGTAATTTCAGGAGTTCAAATATTAATTTGCATTCCAATAATTACTATTTTTTATTTTTCAGCTTTGTCAAGGTTGTGTTAAATTAGAAAAACTCACAATGGACCAGTGCCACTCTCTTACTTGTGAAAGCCTTTTTGCTGTTGCACAAAATTGTCCAAAAATTAAAAGCATCTCTGTAGAGTACAACAGTAAATGCAAAGATGCTGGGGTATGTGAACTTGTTCAAAGATGTCCGCTGCTTGAAAGACTTCATCTCAACTCCTGTACAATTACTTCACAGGCAGCACTCCATATTTCACAGTACTGTAGGAATATGTCTGTTTTGGATCTCCGTTATTGTTCGAGTCTCACTGATGATATGGTGTTGGAAGTAGTGTTTGGATGCAAATATCTTGATATCCTAAACTTAAGTCTGTGCTCTCATGTGACAGATGTATCCTTGGAGCATATTCTTTCTAACTGTGCTACTTTAAGGGGATTGTACCTGGTCCACTGCAAAATTACTGATGATGGTGAGTAGTTTAACTTTTTTGCACCTAACATCATTCTATGTATTCTCCATACTGCGAAAGTGTAGTTTGATCGTCCGAGTGAGTGTAGTCCTGAGAAGGACTGTTGTTGGTGGTAGTGACTGACGTTTCGACAACCTGTGCGGAAGTCATCATCAGAGTCAAGTGAATAGTTGTTGTCAGTAGAATGTTCTTATTTCAGTTCGTGTAAAATGATTGGTCAGTTTTGCCTTGATGTTATTGGCTGTAAGACTCAAGTGACGTAGGTCGGTCGTGATTGGTCTGTTTTGATCCGTTGGTAAAGTTAGGTCGTTCTGTTCGGTTCGTTTGTAATGTTTAAGTCATGAATGAGTCATTTGTATGGAGCCGGTAGTAGTTGACGCCTGTTTAGGGGAGTCTGTTCTGAGTTAGTAAACCAGCTTTCCAGAGTCAGTGGTTGAAATTAGTTCGTACTGTAGGTTAGGCATTGTGCAGAGTCCCAGTCAATATTGTGGTTCGTAAGTCAATGATGTTCAGCAATGTGATTGTTGACATCACCTTTCCTTGTCGCCCGTCTGTGTACAGTCAGTCTTGTTGCGAGGTTTCTGCCAGTCTCTCCGATGTGATGAAATGGAGAATTTGTGTAACAATCAAGAGCTTCGTAAGTTGTTGCTCATCTCCTTTATTCTTGTAACCTTAATATGTGATTCGGAGCTGACATTGTAAGGAGCAGTAAAAAATAAAATGTCAAATTTTGTGGATGCAAATGTATAATAATAATAATAATTTAATATTTATATTGCGCAAATTAACATGTCGATATGATCAAATGTGCATCACAACACTGTTCGAGGGACTTTGGCCACACATTTATAATCCTTTACACTTGTTTGAGATTACAGAGGTCCATCTGTTTAGTTGCAAAGAAATGTATTTTTTCTCAGGGAGACCATAAAAGAGATTAAGACCATACAGGAATGACAAACCTTCAGATCCTGAACATGTCCTACCATTGTAACCATTTGGTCACATCAATTATTCACAAAGCTTGCTTATAATTCTATTGTTTAGGATTGGAGGCCTTCTCTCGTCACCTTTCTAACCTGGAGAGATTGGACATCAGTTGGTGTAAAGAAGTGACAGATGAAGGAGTCAAAACTGTCCTAAAAGGATGTCCTCACCTTAAACATTTAGGTGTGTAAAAAGCATAATTCTTGCTTGATTCATGGTTGCTTGGTAAAGTTTCCTCTTTAGTCATGTGTTGTTACTCTGGAAGTCATCTTATGTCCTGGCTCATGTTAATGAACATCTGTTTCAAGAGTATTTGGCAAGGTTTTCCAATAATGTTGTTGGTATGGGTTTGATAGAAACTCTGAAGATGTGAAGGGTGACTTATTTTGAGGGATAATTGTTCCATTTTAGAGAAAACTCAGTCCACTGCATTAGATACATTTTGGCCTTGCAAATGTTGGCAAATGATATTAACCCTTGAAACTAGACAGAGTTCATGCAGTATTGTGCATTAATTATGTTACTTGGGAATTTTTGAATTGTTTCTTTATCAGATATTCAGAAAGATAATATTTAAGACTGATATCTGTTGGGTAGCCATAAGGATTTTTGTATCAGGGATGTAAAGAAGGCAGGCTGCTACCATATATAATCATTGTAGGTGTGAGGAGTAGTTTGTTAAATGGCAGATTGGGAGTTAGACATTATTCACAATGTTGAATTTTGTGTTGGCATGGTTTTTTTAAGGACTTGTCAGATGTGATCAAGTTAATGAGCAGACAGTTATGCAACTGAGTCAACAGTATCCCCGTGTCTTCCTCAGTACTGTCATGACAGAGATGAATCGCATGTGTGAGAAAGCAGGCTTCCCTGACCTTTTAAAACAGTGAAAACTTTTGCGGGAAGACTTAGACATTAGGTGAATCACTCACTGGAAAGAAAACTTTGGAATGATCTGGTTCCTCTACCGTATGGATGGTCTATTTCTTTCTCATTTCAGTGACTTAAAGCCATGTTTTTAACACAAGCATGGATAGCAAGGTATACATGCAACAAATTTATTCATGAAAATTCCCAAGGTCATATAAGGGGACGTATTGCAGCAACTCTTCCCTGGGACATTTGTCATATAAGAACCATTCATCAAGTATAGAAGAGGTTGACTGATAAGACCCATCAGAAAGCAAAACATAACCTCTAAACCCTCCTAAGGATTAGAAAAAAAAGTTGTGACTTCTCCAAAAGTATATTTTTAAAAAAGACAGCCCCCACCCTCAAACAACAGGCATACCCCTTAGATACTTATTTACTAAACAATCTGAAAATCTATATACCAGTAAAAAGATACTTAATGCAAGTTAATGTAATTATTAAGTGTTTGTAAGTCTGTATCACTAGATTTGTTATAAAGTGAAGTCCTCGGAGAGCAAAGCCAACGAGGACCAGTTATTAAAGTTACCTCCCCAATCCTGTTTGACATACTGTGACTGTTCTCTATATTAGCTTTAAACTGCTATGTATATATAAACTGTTAGGGTTTCTGAGGCTGGCAAAAAACATACAACATTTATGTGAGCAGCACTGAATGATTTTGTTAAAAAACAGTATTAGGTAGCCCCCTCATCTTTGTAGGCAGATTTCCTGATTACCCTCCACTTCCCCCCACCCCCCCCCTTCCCCCTCTCATTGACTGTCCATTCCTGCCAGCCCACTCCTGCAAAAAAAAAAAAGAAATGAATGGTGATCTAGGGTATCTCAACCTCTTAGTACACAAAAAGGCTTCCTGGTATTATTTTTTGTTGTAAATCACAAAATCTTAGTTTTAGCAAACATTGTTTTTATCTTGTCATGCAGAGTCTTTGAGGCGAGAGATTGAATCACATTATAAATTTGTAGATTAAGAAAATAAATATATTTTGATAATGCATGCTGTTTATAATTCGTCATAGCAAAATTTAAGTCTCCAGTAAATTCTTTCAGTTCCAGGGGCTGACCTTTTTCGATTATTAAACAACTTGATTTAATACAATTTTTTGTTATCTCGTAGTTACATTATACTTGAACCACAATAAAAACAAAGTCATGAAAGGTTTCAAATGACCCAGAAAACTTCAACTGTAATGTCTAGTCTTGATGTTGTAGACTCTGAGCTGAATGCAAGTGTAACTCTGTTTTCAGGATGGCATGAGATATGTTCAGGTGTCTGGCTTGCTTGGCTTGTGTGCCCCACGCAGCTACATTGGATAGCCCTCCCCCAATTATCTCAGTCAGAGCCTTTCTACCTAGACCTTACTTTTTTGTATTTGAGGGTTTTTTTTTTTTTTTATAATTTCTTATGAATTATGACAAAAAGTACATTAATACTTGACAATTTACAATAACAGATAGGAAAGAAAATACAGAATACATGTTCAATGGTACAGTGGTACCATGTATTCTGTAGCTGGACCTCTACGTGTTGTGGTAAGACCATGGGTTAGGGGTTACCTTAATTGGAGAGGGGAGATGGGGGCTTGCACAGGGCTTACTTCTCTGTGATGGCTCAACATCTGCCACAGACAGACTAGGAGATTTCATGCCAGAAGCAACAATGACTGCCAAAGGAGAAGCCAATCTAATGATTTTGGTCTCATCTGGTGTAAACCTGATTGAAATCCAGCCCGTTTAGTCCTCCAACTGAATTGACTATTGTCATTTAATGCTACATCTGATTCAATTTCTCAAGAAAACAGAACATAGTCCCTGCAGGTATCATATCTGTTGCATGCATGCATTAAGATCTACTGCAAATGTCGAAAGTGAAAAATAAATATATGCAGGTATCCTTATGCTTCCTTTGTTAGGCAGTGCTCCACCCCACCCCTGAATGATAGAAGTCCAAGAGTTTATTGTAAAAGCTTATGCAAATCGTCCTTCTTACTGTTAGCTTCTGAAAAATACATGCAGCCTTCAATAAAAACACTTTATTTTTCTGTCTAATTTTCACAAGTACGTAAGCAAAATAAATAGTGAAAATAAATAAGGAATGAGTGTTTGCTCCCTTTGGCCGATTACCGTGAACACTTAGATTGTTTTAATCGTTAAGTAATAAGAAGCCGTTAATAAGAGGGCAAATGCTACACGCTTTTGTAGATTTAAAATCTCTCCGTTACCATGGGAGTTGTGGTGATTTGCGCGAGGCATACTTTACTGATTAAATCACGATTTCGAATTGGCTCGTTTTGCTTTCGAAATGAGTCTGTTAAGTAATAAGAAGCCGTTAATAAGAGGGCAAATGCTACACGCTTTTGTAGATTTAAAATCTCTCCGTTACCATGGGAGTTGTGGTGATTTGCGCGAGGCATACTTTACTGATTAAATCACGATTTCGAATTGGCTCGTTTTGCTTTCGAAATGAGTCTGTTATTTAAAGCCGTTACTACAAAACCCTCAAACTTACCAGACACACCTGAGGTGCGTAAGAGATATATTTATTGTCTTCTCCGTCTGTACTGTAAGTTATGCAGTCTTTCCCTTCCTCTCCTTGATTTATGGGCCAGGTCCTTCGCGCTAAGATCATAAACCGGAGGGTCATAAAACCGGAGGGAGAAAAACTTGATCCACAACTTACAGAACGGACCTAGAAATCGTTTAGTAAAAGGTATTTATGTTTCCTTCAATTGCTCCTTAATTGTAACGTTAACCGGTAATTAATTGTAACATAATTGGAGCGTTTACGGTACATCACTTAGCCATGAAAAAATAAATTTCTTTTATCCTTTCCTGCTAATAGATTATTTTAAATATCTTCACAACCAGGTAAGTCCGGCAACAAAACCTATTTCTATTTATATCGGAAATTACTCATCAAATAAATATGAAATTTTACAAATTGCCACGTTATTGACACGAAGTACCTATGGTGATGATTGTAAATCGTCAATTAATATTACTATTAATATTAATATTAATATTACTTGTAATACTATATGAATAAATATTTGAATAGGCAAACTTTTTTGCATTTAAGTAACTTAAAACATCGTCTAACTTTCTTTTCTTGAGATTCATATTACTCTCGATTGTGACAAAAATTCTTAGTACGGAAAAATTATTACGAAGAACTTAAACCTTGACTATAAAACGCCTAAAATGGTAAATTTGGAGTAATAAAAACTACCAGTGTTTCTCAGGGCTTTCAATCGTACTCCACAATGGTTTTTCAATGATTGTTTTTTAAACAGTCGCACCTGATTTAAAAGTTTCTCACTCACTACCCCTCTGCCGGGCGGCATGTACTACAGCTGATCGGACCAATCAGCACGCGCCCAAATACCTCAACAGGCCAATCATAGCTCCAAATTTAACAGCGCAATTTGCAACTGCTAGTAACGGCGGGAAAGGTCATAAACGTTGCATGACTTAACTAAGGACGCAAAACTACTTGCCCCAACTTAAACAAAAATATGAGCTATAAGAGGTCGAACAAGAAAAATGAGGTTCGAGAAAAATTCTTTCATGAATGCTGATACCTGAAACTACACTTAACCAGCAAATAAAGTTTGTAAAAGATACCACTGTCGTCCCTGTGGGTATAATTGCTTGGGTATGAGTAGCCCTAAAATAAATTGCTGTCGATGATATCGACTGTTACAAAAAAATGTATTTTTTTTTTTCAGGTCTACCCTTACTTGACAAGTCCCATCAAAAAATAGACTGATACTCCTGGGTACAAACCATTTGTGGTATCACTTTAAACTCGCCGGACCAATTTTTTTTTTTTTTTTTTTTTGCAAGCCAAGTTCTGTGAATGAAATTCTAACAACGACTTAACTTATACAGAGGATTATTTTACTCGCGCTGCCGAGCGAATCTAAACCGTCTTCTTGCTGGATAATTGCTAGGATTCAATGTCGGCCCCCTACAACATCTTCCAGACCGCGATGAAGATCACCGATGGCTACCTTGAGCTGCGACTGAAATGGAAAATAAATAAAAACATAAGGGACCAGTATATTTATCGCCTAGGAGGGGGGGGCAGTCAGGGCCTTTTCCCGTCTAAGGGAAAAGGCCCTGGGAACGAGGTTGGGGAGGTCGTTGGATTTTGGTAGGATCACTTGGTTTTCAGGAGAACAGAGCATCTAGTCCACTTTTCTTAACAGATAAAAGTAATTTACGTTTGCTTCTCAAGCCAATGTTACTTTTTATACATACCCACGTGGTTTCTTTAGAATCCCTTTAAGTGGCACTTTACTCTTTTTGCTGGCGTTTGTTTCTTCCAAACGACTCTTATAAAGCGCATGCGTGAGTAAGCTATCTTCTGTAGCCTTTGTCAGGTCACTTTCAAACTTATCCATAGCACTCAGATGCTGCGCTTGTAGATAGAGACTCTGCTCCATGGCAAACCGAAGTCTTCTTTCAAACTCTTCCACACGTCTTTTCTCGTCCACTGGGGAAGTAGAATGCTTGCTCGGGGCTAAATGATCCACTTCCTTCGAACGATCATCATGTGCTACTCCTTTTTTGGTGCCTCTCTCCAAAATATGACTGAATTTGTAAAACAAAACAAAAAATAAAATGGAAAATTAATTATTATGAAATCCTTTTTGACAGTTCGCTGGTACCAATTTATACTACTCTGTGTGTTTGCCCTGCAACACAACATAACAACTCGGCCAGCTCTCGAACGGGGACCTCTCGTCCCCTTGTCCAGCCATGGGGCCATCGCGTCTTCCACTACACTCAGCAAAGAGCTCTCGGAAATTCACACGGCAGAACATCCGGTAGCGAAAGAAAGAATAAAAAAACAAAACCCTCTTACAGTCGCTGTTGTCAGCGACGTTGGCCTTCACTTAAATACCTAAATCTCTCCACAGGATTTAAATTAAAAGAAAAGTCTTTCCATTTATAATAATAAGCAATCGCTTTTCTCAACTTCTTATGCATACCTTTGGTAATGACATTGTGTCTGCTTATCATATAAAGCCCAGTGATGACAGAAAATGAGCTCCGAAAATGATGATGAATGTTACCTTAATCTAATCTGATCCTCCTCTGCTAGTTTGTTAGACAACAGAGGGGTCTCCTCCTGTGACTCTCCACCAGCGGTGTCTTCGCTTCCTTCGTTATTAGCCTCGTTATCGAACATGACGTCGACAGTGTAATAAATAGACACTAACAGACAGAAGCCACCGAGCAAAAGCAAGACCTAAATTGAGGGGAAATATTATCTGTTGAGATGGCACCATAAAGCATAACTGACATTTATGAGGGACAAAGAGATAAAAAGGGGAAACCAAAAGAAAAAACAACAACAAACAAAAGACGAAAGCTTCAGGAACGTGATGAAAATAGACTTGATCGTTTAGCACAAATAGTGTGGCCTGAGTTCAACAAATCGATATATCATTTTGAAATAATCAATACAAACAATCGGAAAAATCGTGCTTTGAGAGTCACAAGCCTACCTTGAGTGTTCTCTCGGACACAACATCTTGTGGTGCGTAGAGCGGGGGCCTGGGCGGACACGGTGGGGTATCGTTACTGTGAAGGTACTTGCCACTAGCAGCTTCTTCCACCAATCTGACAGAAAAAAAGGAATGCAGAAATACCTTTTAGAGAAAATTTAAAAAATGAAAAATTTATTTCCGACTAGACTTCCTTTCCCGAAGCTGTGTTCACTGCCTTTACGCGGGTTTAAGTTTGAATCAGTTTCTATTTAAAGCAGTTTTCAAATGAGTGTCGAAAAACCAAAACCAAAGTTATCTCAGCGACCAATCAGAATAAAGATTGATGATATCAATAGCCAATGAGATCTCAAAGTGAAAACAAGCAAACTGCTTAAAGCGCGGGAAAACGTGATTGACCAAGTTGCGATTGTTTTTAGTTTTGTATCTGATTGGTTAAGAGGATGACGCGAGTTTTCTGAACCAATCACAGAGCAACAGCTATGCTTCGGTTGCGTGAAAAAGAAAACAATAACGCTTTTACCTCTGTCTCTTCTGTATCTCTTCAGGTGTCATGGAGGAACCGTAAAAAGTCAACTTCCAATCTTTTAAGAAACCTCGGCTGTCATCAAAACCTGACATAAGACGAATTGATTACTGAATAGCGGAATTAAACGACAAAGCGCGCTTTTCGATTAGGCCTGATATGTTTAAGATTTGCAGCTGATTTCTTGTGAGGAATATTTTGTACGCCCAATCAGAAAACGCAGTGGGGTACAACCCAAAAAATTTTCGGACTGTTCTCAGCTATTGTCAAAAAATGTAGCTGCATTAGCTTGAGTTGAAACTAAGGCTTTAGAAAGAAACGGTTTGACAAATAGCAGATGCTGCTTCTTTGCCTTCAAAATCAACGGTACTTTTCTCTGCATATCAAATATACGATTATTTGTACCATTATCAATAACTATCAGTTGCCAAGTTCCTTGTGGTTTTTCGCCCCAGCACCGAACAGTGGAAAATGTCCAGTCTACGAAACCATCCGAAGACCTACGGTGGAAAGAAATATTCATTGTCATATAAAGTTTACAGCTTTATCTAGAATTAAGAACGCATATCCCTAAACCAAAGCAGCACCGATATTTGTATGGTCCTAAATTCTACTTAAACCGGAAAAATTGTGAACTGGTGTTACTAAAAGATATTCACTGGCGCTACTTCGTGAGCTTCGTATTAAACGGCGGAAGGTCTGTCTTGTTTCTCGCGCCAGACCTTTCGTAGATCACTGGGGAGCAGTTCGACCAGGGCGAGGAGAGGTTCGACTCTCGCAACACAGCGATCACTTGAAGCAGAAGGTGCGCAAGGAGATCAATTTTGGCGCCCGCGCGTCATTTCTCAAAGCTAATTTTTCACAAAGTTAATTCAAGTACGGGTATCCTGCGGATTCAACATTCTCTTTTGAGTGAGATGCAATGAATATATGAAGTTCATATATTTTGAACTGCGGTATTAGATACGTATGATGTGCGATCCTCGCAGTAGATAGCGCTATTTAAGCAATAGCGAAAATCAGACCTGAAAAAAATCAGGCCTGTACGGGACTCGAACCACTGACCTCTGCGATACTAGTGCAGCGCTCTACCAATTGAGCTAACAAGCCAACTGGGAGCAGGCCGTTAAGTTGATTCGTAATGAACCCGTGAAAGTGATAAATGAGATAGAATAAATGTATGAAAATCATATATTTTGAACGGCGGCACTTGATACGTATGATGCACGATCCTCGCAGTAGATAACGCTATTTAAGCAATAGCGAGAATCAGACCTGAAAAAAATCAGGCCTGTACGGGACTCGAACCACTGACCTCTGCGATACTAGTGCAGCGCTCTACCAATTGAGCTAACAAGCCAACTGGGAGCAGGCCGTTAAGTTGATTCGTAATGAACCCGTGAAAGTGATAAATGAGATAGAATAAATATATGAAAATCATATATTTTGAACTGCGGCATTTGATACGTATGATGCACGATCCTCGCAGTAGATAACGCTATTTAAGCAATAGCGAGAATCAGACCTGAAAAAAATCAGGCCTGTACGGGACTCGAACCACTGACCTCTGCGATACTAGTGCAGCGCTCTACCAATTGAGCTAACAAGCCAACTGGGAGCAGGCCGTTAAGTTGATTCGTAATGAACCCGTGAAAGTGATAAATGAGATAGAATAAATATATGAAAATCATATATTTTGAACTGCGGCATTTGATACGTATGATGCACGATCCTCGCAGTAGATAACGCTATTTAAGCAATAGCGAGAATCAGACCTGAAAAAAATCAGGCCCGTACGGGACTCGAACCACTGACCTCTGCGATACTAGTGCAGCGCTCTACCAATTGAGCTAACAAGCCAACTGGGAGCAGGCCGTTAAGTTGATTCGTAATAAACCCGTGAAAGTGATAAATGAGATGCAATGAATATATGAAGTTCACATATTTTGAACTGCGGTATTAGATACGTATGATGTGCGATCCTCAGATTCTGTTTTGAGCTTTACCAAAATAATTTATTTGCTTCTAATACACCATGCCTTACTGGCCTGTGCGGCTGTTTGTAACTTATGAGAAAACTTGTTTGTGGTTCTAGTCATTACAATGTTCGCACATGCACAGACATTTGACCGCTGTGTTGACTCTCGCAGGCTTCGAGAGTAGCTCGCGGGATGCTCGTACAGCAGCGCCAATGATGAAAGACTACTCACTTACTCATTCTGAACATACCTATCGTGTTGTCTTGCTGTTGCCAGTTTGGATGTCGTTCCTTCGGCGGACACTAAACTGACCATTAAGTCGCCACGATGCCGATGCTTGAGATTCACCTGGAAGAAAAAACAGAATCTAACAACGCATGCAAGATTACAGACATAATTAACAGAGCTCTTTTTTTCCTCATGGTTTCCTTCAATCATTTGATGCTGAAAAAAAAAATTATAAGATCCGATCGTCTGCTTCTGCAAGATACCTTTAGATATACAATTAAAAGTTGTTTTCCATGGAAATTGGTCGGTCAGAAGAATCAAAGTGACAACATGGTGAAGTCGAAGATATACTGTGCAGAATATAATTAGAATGTACAGTCGCTGTACTAAAAGTAAAAGCCTGTGATTTCTAGAGACAGAATAAACCTTTTTACAGTTGTGGGCTTGGTGGCCAAGCCTTTGAACAGGAGTGAGGATTAGGGTGACCTTGTTATGATAGAGATGTTGCTGCTTTTCAAATGCAAATTACTTTGTTATCATACTAACTAGATACAGGTCTCTATCACAACAGGGTCACCCTCAGCCTCACTCCTGTTCAAAGGCTTGGCCACCAAGCCCACAACTGTAAAAGGGACTATTCAGCCGTCAACCACAAAAAAGTCCTCAGTTTATCTGCATCCATCAGCAACAATTGGTCCGCCATTTTTAAAAAGATGCACACTCTTCTCAGACTCCTAAGGCCGTTCTAACGACACGACATTTGCATATCGAAACCCCACAACACTCGTTCCCATGCTTTGCATATAACCACGGGTGAAAAAGGAAAACGAATGCCTTATACTTACTGTGACGGTGACGTGTTCTAAAGTAACCACCTCTCCGACTTCGTCTTTAGACACTGGTAAAGAGGGCAATAGAATTGTTAGTTTTAGCTTACGCTGACATGGTGGAAACCATACCGAGAACTACCACGATTAAGTCGTTTCTAGTGGCAGAGCTTCAATATGCTTTACTAAAGAAACAATTCAACATGGTATACATACCATAGTACTTTTCTATCAGTTGATTGGTTGATGTCGGAATCTGTTTTCCAACATGAATAATGGGTGTTGACCAAGATGTCATCCAAGGTACTGCCTTCCATACCTATAGAAAAAGAACCCTTTGTTAGAAAAAGTTCGCCTCTCATAAAATTAATTTTCTGTAAAACGTGACCAGATACAACATTTTACATATTTGCAGTTCTGGAAGATTAAAGAGGAAAAAAATGTATTGACACAAGCTGCACCGAGTTTCTTTCGAAAACAGTACTTTTCGATTTTAATCAGAATGAAATCAGATTCCGACACCTACGCTAGTAAATTATCAATGAGAGGAAAAGGGGGTTTGACCTGTTAATACCATTAATTGATCTCCTGTATTCCATTCCGTCACTGAAGAACTTTACTCCATAGCAAAGAAACAGGTTTCGGTTCCAACCCCTCCCCCACAAAGCGCATAGAGTTCAATTTTAATGCGCTATATAAGAACTTATTATCAAACAAAAGGAAATAAAAGACTCTTCATTCGACAAATCTCCACTTCTACTACTATGATGATTACAGCGAATACCTTAGCAGTGTTTACCAGTCGCCAAGAGTCCAGAAGACCAAATCCATACTTATGGCTGTGGTGATACTTGGCTCCATTTGTATAATAATCACTGTCGTCCACATCATGCTAAATACGTGAATGAAATCATAACAAAAAAAAGCAGTTTGATAACAGAGATATAAGAGGGTAGCCTTCAAGTCTGCAACCTCGATATCAAGCCGCTGTCTGAGAAAGAAGCCCGTTCTTCTTGGCCAAGAAGGATTGCGATTTTGAACGGCGAACTTCACCAGCTTAACTGTTGCACATGGCACTCCCAATTCAGTAGAACGTTGACAACAGAGCACCAAGGGGCTGACGGGACGTTACACAGGGTGACTGTTCCGAGGGAAAATATTCTATCGCAAAATACCGAGGTTTGGGTTCCTCTTCAAGCTTTTACGCGCTTCACTTTCTGGAATTGCCGATGATAATTAATTCGTCACAAAGGGGTTCATAATACCGTCCACAAAAAGGCAGTTTTCGGTGGGATGTATGTTAACCAAACATCAAAATTCCTTCATACCTTGACAGCAGTAATGGCAATAATATGTTGGACATCTCTCCATGACAAACACGGTCTATAAAAAGATCAAACCCGATCAGTGATTCGATTATTGTGAACACAGCAAAACCCTGATTAAAACCTCCCCTAATTCTAAATAAAAATCTCACTCGCGTAATAAATGTCTCACTTAACACGCCCATCTACACGTGAGCATAAACCCCCTCCCCTCCAAAACAATACATTTCTTTTGTTACCTTACTGTATTACTGTATAATCCCCCACCTCGGCAATATAGGCCCCCAAAGCCGCGACTGAAACAATATAGGTTCAGGGCCTCTAAAGAAGGATTCTACAGCATCATCATGGGGTATTAATTTGCTGTTTGTCATTCTTACCTTGCTTGTAACATGAGGGCGATCATTCCAGCGGCTAAGGGCGCCGCGGCCGAGGTTCCCGTATGTTTGTCTGTGCAACCCGTGCCAGTCCCTAAGCGCCAATCAGTTGTTACCTGGCAAGGAAACATCGAATATATAGTCACCATCGTCACCAAAGGGAGTAACTACTGCCCGAGACTATGCGTGGGAATCCCGAAGACACGGGCGGAACAACAAGCATAGCACGTTTTTTGTTCAAAGAACTAGTAAACAACCGACTTTCGCAAAAGTGGCCAGAAGATGTAGCTCAAACTAGCTACAGTAGGCAGAAATGTATCCCTGGCCTGGGTAGCAATCTGTTTTGTTCTTTTTTTTTGGGGGGGGGGGGGGGGAATCCAGTTTCTAATTGCGTTCTGAAGGTAAGAACGGTTTACAGGTTTGCTTGCATGCTATATTTAACAATTATTCCACGAGCGCGCGTTGGATATGAGATGATAGATAGCCAACGAGGCGCGTAGCGCCAAGTTGGCTATAATCATCTCATATCCAACAAGCGCGAGTGGAATAATTGTTTTATTAAAAACGTTGAATTAAATTATTAAATTTTATTAAATTTCTAGCTCCCTTTTAATTTTAAGCTGACACGTACGCTTACCATATTTGTAGATTATGGTATATTGGCTGATATATCATAATGGCTAAGCCAATAAAAAGTCTTGAATTGCATTATCCAATGATCTAGTTTTTAATAAATATATATAGCTTGCACAGCAGCCTGTTGAGTCATACGGGAGTCTCGCGAAAAGTATCCTTAATCCCTTCGCCCCGTGCAAGAGCAAACTGATGCCATTTTGATGTATAAAGGGTTTATTCTGTATCTAAGCACTTACTATATTTCTCTGCATGCCTTGTCCACTGCTGTAAGTGACTGCTAACATAGCAGCACAGTGTTCTGCATAATATGGCATATCTCCTAACTCGTCCACAGCACCTACAATTTAATCATTGACAAAATTTTTATAACGAGACAGCGCAATTGATCATGATTTGTTGTGACACCTTCACGGCGCGTAATTAAGGCAACTTTCTGTCTTTATCCCACGTTCTTCGTAAGACAAAAAAATCCTCCTTTACGAAGAAGGCTATTCTTTAAGACTCAATCGTCCTAAATTACCAGATTCGACCGTGGCGAGAGTCAAAACCCGCCCTCCACTAAAGCTTCGACCACGCTAATAGGCCTTTCACCTCAAGCAAAAATGAAGTTGATTATTTTCACCTACGTTAGCGTCCTGGCGTTGCTCTCAAATGTCGCATACATTACATTTCGATGCATTTTCGTCTATCGTCCGAATGGAAACCCCCGAAAACGCAGTTGAAAGCAACTGTGAGTATGTGACACATTTTAAGTCAAATTTTTCAAAAGGCTACGTTTCCACCTGTCCACGCTTGAGACGGAGGCTTTGAAGAAACGAAGCCTTTTCAAAACGGTCCACTATTGAAAACGTTTACGAAAGGCGCTGCTTTTCTACGCATTTAAGTGTGGAAGATAAGCAAAGACACATCAGGGAGTTTCATCTGTGTACTACTGACCTATTGTAACAGTGTAAATGGAGTTGGCATATCCATCAAAATTGCAGTTGTCTTTGAAATGTCCTCCATTGCCAGATGCCACAACAAAAATACTGCCATAGCCTTTCCTACCCGCTAGAACACCATGAGCAAGAGCAGCCTAAGAGAAAAATAAAAGCGGAATGACTTCACTATATATCAGACAGACAGACAGACAGACATCTATATTTATACAGGATAGCCCCTTCAGTGTAGTAAACACTGGTATCAACGGGGGTCCTGTTACCCACCCATCCCACCCCAGGGGAGGACATCCATCACACAGTAATCTCGTGCGTGGGAAATTAACGTCTCCTGCCCCTAACCCTGCAGGAGACGGGACCTCCATTTATTCGTCCCTATCCGAGAAGACTAGAATATCTAACCATTTCTTGATGTTAAAGAAAGGAAGCATATTCTTCTCAGTTAATTTTAAGACCCTGAGTGTTGGTCCGGCCGGTATTGAACTCTCGACCTCCCGCACAGCAGTCCGGCGCTCTCCCAATTGAGCTAACCAGGCGATAACTATCACTGTTATGATAGTTATGGAACAAGAGGAAAAAGGGGCTTGTAATACATGAGGTGGAAAAGGACTTGTCTTCTAGAGAGAAAGTAATTGGTAATTCCATTACCAAGCTCAATTTTTGAGCTTGGTAATGGAATAGGGAAAGTTTTCTTTTTTTCTCTGTGGAGCATGGGAGTTTGAAGTTGACTTATTTTATATCTCAATTGTAATCTAGCATATTGATTTACAAACCTGTGCCAGTTGATGAGGTCCATCAACGGTTTTTCCATTGTCATCAGGCCCCCAACTGCAAATAAATTGTCAGGGAATTCATTAGAAGCCGGCAACAGGCGAATTCCGGCGGCTACTCTCCACAACGGAGCCGGCTACTATGGCCACTCCACCTCCCGGTTTTTGCGTATTTTTCAATATAATCTAAAACAGTCATCAATAAAGTTGTTTTGTTGATATTTTGTCTCCTTTTTCGGTTGTTGGGCGATTTTTGTAACGAGTTCTAACAATTCAATCAACAACACGATAGGTTCGCTGTGCGCCATGTTGAATGGATAGAAAAGAAAGACTGGTGATAAATCTGCCTCGATTAACACTGAACTTTCTTCCGCCTATATGTCCTAATATACGTCTACTACCGAAATTAATAAAATCCCTGAATTTTAATTGCTATAATTCATCATTAGTAACTTGAGAGGCGCTTGAAGAAACAATTAACATTGAACATTAAAAAGGAAACATTCTTTTTTAAACTTTTCTTTCTTTATACTTTCCACATACCTGCAGCTGTAAATGTCATTAATGTGCATCTTACTGTTAAATGCCATGGCCTCAAGGCTGTCAGTCATTGGACCGTCAAGGATTCGTACACCTGCCATTAGTCAAGAAATAATCAGATTAGTCAGAAAGAACTAGGTTTGGTGAATAGGTGAATTTGTGGAGAGCTCACTTTACTATCAGACTATCACCTACTTAGCAGTTGTCTTTTGGCAAAACTGATTAAACATGGAAAGGAAAGAACATGAGACTTGTCTTGCAAGACTTATTTAGCAATAACAATGTTTGGTAGTGTGCCAATTACAAGCAGCCATACGGGTGTAGTGTGAGATTTTTAAGGTGTACGCACAGCATGTAAATTGGGAGCCCCTAACTAGGGGGGGTCTGGGGGCGTGCTCCCCCAGCTCCCCCAGAACATTTTGAAATTTAGGGTCTCGGAAATGCCTTTTCCAACTATTTCCACCCCTTAACTTTAACATAAATGAATGCAATGGAAAATTTTCGGTAACCTACAACAAAAAAGGGGGTGAAAAAGGTACTGGAAAAACAAACAAACAAACACCCCAGTATAATTCAAAATTTAAAAATTGGTCCTATTTTAGGATAATTTTTTTTTTGCAGATTTCAGCTGTATGTATGGACATATATGGATGCTATGCCCCTGTACCAAAGGTTGTAATTTATTTACTATTAACACAAAACACAAAATAGAATCCTTCAGTTCCAAGGCTTTATTGCTCACCCATGCTTTTTCCAGCCCAAGCTTACTCTTACTCAGACATTTGGATTTTTGTTAACAAACTGATAGAATGTAAAAAAAAAGTAGGCTTTAATCTACATCCCTTGCATCAATTTGTTTTTGTGGACCTCTCATTAAATCCCAATATACAACCAGTCATCTTCATAAAGAGAATCAGGGAAAGAACATGATCATGCAATCCCAGCAGTCTTACTAGACTATTCAAATTCAAAATTCTAAGAATTAGCTTATTCAATGTGAAGTCTAAAAACATGAGTATGTGATTAGGTTGCAATCATCGTTAATAAAAATGAGGAAAAAAATTAGAAAAGAGTAAAAAGACAAACAAGAAGTCAACAAGAAAACCAAAGAATTAAAGTTTAAGCTGCTCGATTGTCAGTGGTACAGGGGGTATCATGATTTCACCATATTTGACTCAAAGTTTTCAACTGGGTCCTCGCATGATTTTCTTGTTATTACCTGATACTTTTGCCCCATAAGCAACACCTACAGCACAGTATGTGTTGGGCACAGCAGCAATCTCACCAGCACACCTGCCATAAAAGTGAATTTGATATTTGATTAGTAGGTAGATGAATTTAAGCATTATATTTCCTAGCCTTGACTTAAGCTGCAATTGAGAGATATATATAAGACGGAATGCAATCTTGCACTCTCAATCTAGTAATTACTTACCATTTAGTGAGTAACAGTCATTAATTGATGATTATCATCAAGAACTTAGACTTCTCTGTTTGATACGATAGTAGGCTGCACTATAGCTTTCCTTAGCTAGACTTCAGGCCAAAAGAAGGTTAATTTTTAAAATCACATTTGTTAATTTTTATTTTATGCATGTGTCAACTTATTGATGATGACAATCATTGCAATGTTTTTTAATTACGGTAAATCTACCTGGTTCCATGATGATTAAGGCCAGCCTCATCTGCTCTTGGCATTGGATCATCATCATTAGAGTTAATATCCCAGCTGCCTTCTGAACTCTGTTTATAACACAAGTTGAAACCACTTATTTTTTCAATTTACCTCTTGTTCATCGTAATAAGATTTGTTAAAAATTAATCAAAATAATTTGGTATCAATATTTGTTTGATAATGCATTGGCTGAAAACTAACTTTCAACTAGCCTTAATTTTTGCAATTGGTGAATGATACATATTAAGTATGACATACTGGTGCAATCAAATATATCTATCAATGAATTCTTAAAATTCAACTTCAATTTGTACTGACTCTGCATTTTCCCAATAAGAATAAAGATATGTATTAATAATACAAAAGTACATGTACCATTATCTTACAACTAACTGGTGTGGATGCCTTAGGAAAGTATAGGCTCTCGAAGTTTCTGAAGTCTGAAAACTCAAACTTACTCCCAATTTCAAACTAAGAGATGCTGAGCCATTGGTCAATAAAGGCCTTTAGTTTAAACCTAGGTTCCTTGAACAGTAACTGAAGATATTTTTAAAGAGATAGTTTGAAGGCAGCAATATTTGCATCAATTGGCAAACTACATGTAACAAAGTCAAGAGGAAGGATAAGAAATAAGCATCTTCAGCACTCACGTAGTTGTCAAGAATATCAGGATTGGTCCACTCCACACCTTAAAAAAACAAGTGAATAACACCAAATATTCAAAACTGGATCATTGGATAATGCAATTCAAAACTTTTTATCGGCTTAGCCAATATGCTATATAAGCCAATATACCATAATCTAATATCTGTACATTGTAACATCTGGTTTCTTCTTACAAAAAAAAGTCGAGAAGATTTGTCTACTATCTTGGGGACGCTTTTTTTTTTTTTTTTTTTTTTTTTCAAATAGAACAATTATTCCACTTGCGCTTGTTGGATATGAGATGATTAAAGCCAACTCGGCGCTATGCCCCTTGTTGGCTATTTATCATCTCATATCCAATGCGTGCTTGTGGAATAATTGTTAAATAACAGTTGGTAATTTGAAAAATTTTATATTTTGTAAATCACTATTAATATTCCTCCAAAGTGAAATTCTAATCATGGTTATTACCATCATCAATAACAGACACAACTACTCCACATCATGTGATAATTTTATTATTATTCCAGACACCAGTAACATTTATATCATGTTCTAGAAATAGTAAATTGTGCTGCCATAAAAATATTGGATAATACAGCATATTGCACTTTAGCAATATCAGTTGGTTACTCACCATCATCAATAACAGATACAACTATTCCACGTCCTGTGATATTATTCTCCCAGACTCCAGTAACATTTATATCATGTCCTATGAATCGTAAGTTGTCCTGCCATAAAAATATCACATAATATTGCTCTTTACTAATATCATCTCCCATCGTTTAATTCAAAATTAAACCTTATAGTACTGTAAATGCCAAAGAGTGCATGGTATGTAAGGGATATGCCTAATAAATATGAATCTCAGAAAATTTTCATTCTATTTAAAAACAATTCATAAGTCAATGCATTATATGTGAAAGTAATTTTGAGTAATTTTGAGTTTCTTTGCATGGAGGCTTGGTATTATTTTCTGAAAGTACACAAAAATATGCAACTCTTGTCACTCTTAGATTCAGCAAAATTGTGGTACATCTATTGTTACTCTTAGAAGGTGCCCAATTTTGATGTCTTGAGAAATTTGGACCAAGAATGATGGTGAAGACGGCCTGTATTTGAGACTAGTAACAGCTATTGGTAATTAGATATGTCCTAAGGGCGTTTCTATACTTGGCTGCTTATTGTTCAAGACACTTTTTCAATAAATAACAAAGTTCAATATTGAAATAAGTCCTTGACCTTTAATTTGAATGTGGCTAAATCTGAGGAACACTTGGACAAAAGAAAAATTTCTTCTTTCACAGAAAACCAATCAAGTTAACCTGATCATAAAGCATTAAGATAACGATTATGAAAAAGAAGGTAGTTTAAAATTTCAAACAGATTAATTTTAGAAAGCCTCTTACGAGAATTTAAAATCTATTTCAAATAAATTTTTAATAGGGTCTAATCGACTCTTACCAAGTGCCACTGGCTTGGAAAATACTGATCCTTGAATTGTAGGCTTCGCTTGTAACGCATTCGAACTACCTCTTGTCTTGACCACTCGATGCTCGGATGTTTGGCTAAAAGTTCCGTAATACTACTTTGCATTTTTCCAAGATCGTGTTCTTTGATTCCGCTTTGATTGAAAAAAGTATTATTATGTATGTACAGGTAATGTCCTTTGAGGCCTCCAATTTGCCCGCGATTAACAAGGCCTGCCTCGTCTGCGATGCGGTCTGCTAGCGAATGGAGGTCAGATAGATTAGAATAATGAACCATTGGTATTCGAATGGCCCACGATGAGGAATAATCCATTGAGTTCGTCGTCCTGATGTGTTCGAATCCATCATTGCTATAACATCCACAAATCAATAGAACAAAAACACACCAATAAAAAGCCATAAATAGCCGCCATACTAGCAGCTTAATGGGCATAACAAGTAACTAAGAGAATACATGAAACATTCGCCAGCATTTCAACCAAGACCACGATCAAAGGAAAGGAGAAATTTAGTAAAATTGCGGCGATTCCCCTTTCCTTTTACCGCCATTAATGTATCTACAGGTAACCAAGCCTGCCTTTGTCTGAATATAACCGGAAGTCCCTTGAAACATTTCAAAACATTTCCACCCGCACAGACTTTTGGGAGAATTGACTACAGTTCCAGTCTCACTCGAGTCAAGCCAACATGGCGGATGTCCAGTGAAGAAATGAGACAACTTTTTCGCCGATTTTCGTCATACATTACCATGAGCGCCTATGAAGTCAAACATAATTTGAAGGGCCAGGAATTTTACATTGCTTTAGAGAAAGGTTTGTAAATCCCCAGGAAATGCATACCACTCTCCCGTGGTATTTATGTCAGCTGTAAGCTGCAGGCCGTCCTTATAATTAATTTCTTAATTATTAAGCTTAATTTCCTCGTATCTTTCGAATATATATCTATATGAATCAATAAATAAATAAATGATGAAAGGTGGAGAAACATATAATCACAAGTTTGTAGTTTCGAGCGTCAGCCCTTTGTCTTTTGCTCTGATGAATTATCTTTTCATGCATACTCCCCCACCAAATTGAAGCACCACATATTCTTTAGAAACTTACCCCAAGGCTGTGCTCTAAAAATAATTGAAGGGAGCCCAGCGCTCTGAAACTCTGAAATCCAGGGTGCCCAGTATATGCCTTTTATGAGAAAACTAAAATTCCTGAGTCTCCCAAGAGCAAAAGTAAGGCGCCAGGGGCCACTGGGCACTGCTAGACCACAGCCCTGTTACCCCCTTATCCTATCTCAGGGTACCCTGGAGATTTGTTCGTGTATGAAAGCATTCAGATATGCCTTATCCTCAAAACCTTATCCCACTCCTTGAGTGTGGACCAAGCTGCATCACAGGCATGCCATGCCCTAATTATTTTTTAAGCGTATAGGCATTGAAAAGTTTGATTATTGTCTTGGATTATGGCATCTTCCAAACTCCTCGTTGAATTAAAGAGCAATCCACACACTTTTGTGCTATCTTCAGTTTTCACAAAAATAGCCAGACGTCTTCACAGAAGAATCAATGGCTTTGGGGAGGGTTATAGAACTAAATTTGAATGATAGCTAAAACTTTTGTCACTTTGCAAATGCTCCTAGGAGTGAAGGTTTTTAGTACAAAAGTGATGTATTTCACTACCACACTGGGCAAGTTCTATTAACACTTAATTTTTACAAATGTCTATCAGTCCCCAAGGTTTCCTTGAGGTTAGACCCAGATGGAGGCCTGTGATAGAAAAAAAAGGAACTTATTTTTTTTCATTCCTTAATTTCTTCTGTCTTTTTTGAAAAACATTATCTGGCAATACATGCTCAAGAACACCACACAACACCCCTCTATAAATGCTTTTGATCCTTTACACACGCATAGGTAAAGCCATATTACAGTATGAAAATGAAGGAAACAATACCATGAACATGTATCACACAATGGTACCATCTGAATACAGAGGAAAAGGCATTGCTCGGCACCTAGCCAAGGTCAGTGGTTGTTAATTAACAAGCATTAATAGTTATTTTAAAGTGACCACTTCAAATCAGACTACTAGAATTTGAAACAGACATGACACAAATCTCAAGACTGACAAGGGTAAAAAGTCTGCCCACAAGTATAGTGGTCTTCCCCCCCCCCCCCTCCCCCACTGCTACCCCACTAGCACTTTATCTGGTTTCCATAGCTTGGAAAGGCACTGTGAGAGTGAAGTATCTTGCCAATCAAAACATTTTGGTATGGGTCCTGGTCTTGGCTTGGATCTTTTATCCAGAGTCCAGTACAGTGGTCACATACACCCACTGCATTCCTTGGTATTGTTTTAAGTAAATATTGCCTTTTCATTTTTCTTTTGAAGCTGTATTTGACTGGTAGTAAGGTACAACAGTCAAACAGCTTCTTCCAGCCTATTACTGGTGATTATTGATTTCACTTAGCTGAGTGAACTCCTTGGTCTTATTTCCAGCCCTTCTTTGGGGTGTCTCACAGCTTTGTGTGACATATCAAAGAATGACTTCAAAGGAAACTACTTAGGCCAGCAAATGTTTGAACCTTCAATTTCAGTTTGTATGTGTCACAGTGATAATATTTTTCATGCAACTTTGAATTAAGAAACTGCTATTATATTTCTTTTTCTATACCGCTTTAGGCAGCACTTGATTATGCAGTGGGTGAAGATTTCAAGATGAAGCTAACATGCACATATTTGCAGAAATATGTTAAAGACAATCCATTACCTGAGTATACATCACGTGTTGTTTGACAGATTCAACATTTCACTAAGAGGGAACAGTGATGAAGTAACACGTATGCTGTAATGGTAATCCATCCAAGACTGCAAAGTGTACTGTAAATCCTCTATTAAGCTCTCCCTCCTCTAATAAACCACCCCACTCCCCCTCAAAAAAACAAAAATTCAGTAAGTACAATAAGTTTATTCAAGTATCCTGCAAGTGAACATCAGGCCAAATTAATAAGCCCCCATTCTATTGAGCCCACCCCTATAATAACCACTCCCCCTATAATAACCCCCCCTATAATAACCAGCCCCCCCCCCCAAAGCACCTGAAATAAATAAGCCTGCTGGGGGGGCTTGTTAGAGGATTTACAGTAATTTCATAATTTCCATCAGGGCATGGCTGTTGAACTCACTAAGACGTAATTAAAGTTACTGGCTATCAAGAATTTTTATATTTTATAAACCAAACATCAGTACTATTCATACTATTTATTTTAAAATTCAGCTCAAAGTGTCCTAGCTCTCAGAAACAATGTTACATTAGACTTTGTAATCTTAAAGTCATACAAAAACTTGTATTGAATCAATTATTAATAAAACTGATGTCAAGTTTATCTTGTGTGTTGATGGTATTTAAAATGAATTCCTAATTAAATTTATAATAAAATACTCTAATTTTAACTTTCTATCTCTTCTTTAAATATAGTGGTGCTACATATAATATGGTTTGAATGATATAGAATTCATAGTTACTTTTATTAGTAGTAGGCTCAATATATTTTTTAATCAAACTGATAAGCTTTAACATTCTGGGCCCGGTTGTTCAAAGTCCAATCAGTACTACCAGGTAACCTATACCTGCCAACTTTTTCTGAGATAGAGGCGTGAGATTTTTATCCTGGGAGTGCTGGGATTTTTGAATATAATAAAATACTCTAATTTTAACTTTCTATCTCTTCTTTAAATATAGTGGTGCTACATATAATATGGTTTGAATGATATAGAATTCATAGTTACTTTTATTAGTAGTAGTCTCAATATAAAACCAATTTTGTTACAATATATTTTTTAATCAAACTGATAAGCTTTAACATTCTGGGCCCAGTTGTTCGAAGTCCAATTAGTACTACCGGGTAACCTATACCTGCCAACTTTTTCTGAGATATAGGCGTGAGATTTTTATCTTGGGAGTGCTGGGATTTTTGAAGATGACTTGATCATTTCTGAAGAAGTCCGAAGTCTTCCGAAGACGTCCGAAGTCATACTGTGACGAAACATTCCCCGAGTCCCAGTCCCAGTCTTAAGACGCGTATAAACGTGAGCTTGCTCCCAGTGCTTTTCACTTCAAAAATCAGAGTGAGAGATCATGAGGAAAGTATTGCCATTTATTCATTTTACATGTGGTTTTTGTTCCTTGCGTGGGTCTGAGTTAACATTTATTTGGAAACTGTGTCAAGCAAGGCGGCAACAACTCACATTTTTCAATCAGGCTTGAGAAATTGGCCTGCAGGCGTGAGATCGAAGTTTTCAACCCGCAGGCATGAGAATCACGCCTAAGGCGCGAGAGTTGGCAGGTATAGTAACCCAAATTTTAATCTGGATTTCTTTAATCCTTTGTTCAAAAGCTTTTCCAGATAATTTTATCCATTCTCTCAGGCATCCAATCATCAAATTGTAGACAAAAGGAATGGTAATGAATTTTCTTGTAAAGCTTTTAAATCTGGAATCAGATTTCACACTGGCTCTGGGTTACCTTAACCCAGCTTTGAACAACCCAGCCCAATACTTTACAATAATTAAATTGAATTAAGTTCACGCCAAGTGAATGCCTAAAGACCATAAATCAAATGGAAACAACTGCATACAAATCTCAAAGTACTGCGGGAAAAAAACACAGGGATATGAAAGGAAACCAACAAGTAAACATTTATCATTCATGTTATTATAATAACTGTGATACATAAACTGTATCTATAAAGAAAACCGAGATATTAATTGGCTCTTATTGGTCAGCAACTGTTTTAGAAGAAAGTATGAAAACATTACGGCGACATTTTAAATAAGTTTGCATACACTTTTGAGAAATAAGAAAGGAATACGGTAAGGGACTTTTTGTGTGGTTACGAAGCCTGAATATCTAATCACTCAAGAGAGGGGTGGGGGTGAGTCTTCCATCTTCCCTAGTGTTTGGATGCAGGGGCTATAGGTAAGGTAAAGGTAAGGTAAACTTATTTGATAAGTACATTGAGATTGTTTGTGTGGTTACCAAGCCTGAATATCTAATCACTCAAGAGGGGGGTGGGGGTGAGTCTTCCATCTTCCCTAGTGTTTGGATGCAGGGGCTATAGGTAAGGTAAAGGCAAGGTAAACTTTATTTGATAAGTACATTGAGATTGTTTGGCAGCCGAAGGGCTGATGTGGACCTACTGTAAACAATCAAAATTTGACAAACACAAATGGTATTAAGAAAAGAATAAAAGCTATGCACAGGGAGAAAACAATATAATATGCAAAAAACTGAGATTTACAAGAGCCTAATTGAAATAATATAATATACCAGAAAATAAAATGCTTAATTAAAAGTATATAAAATCATCTTTTTTTGCGGTGATCAAGGTCACTTCCATGCTAAAAGAATACTCTACAATATCTCTGGTGTGTTTCTTTAATATCTGCTTAAAGGAATTAAAATTTTCAGGCTCTTTAACTAGTCTATTTAAAAAATTCCAGATTACAGGGCCTCTGTACTGTAAAGTGTTTCTTCCTGTATCAGATTTAAACCTAATGATATTAAATTGATTAGGAAAGGGAGTTAACCTAGAAGTTGTCTTTTTAGAGAAAAGTTGTCAAACAGATTGACACGAAGTTTCAAAATACACTTTGTGCATTAACGTAAGAATGGACATTTTGTAAAAGTAAGAGAGGGGTAGCCAATTTGATTTACTGAGACAGATATTATCAGCCAGTGACGGTTGAAGGTTGTTTATAATACCGGAAGCTCTTGCATGTATAGAGTTCAGAGAATTCATTGCTGAGGGTGAGCAATTTCCCCATACTGAAATACTATAAGTTACGCTGGGAATAAGAGATTTGAAATAAATTTCCTCGAGTGACTGTTTAGGAAGAATTTTCATTCTCTTTAGTGGTCCAACTTTTTGTGTGAAATGCTTCTTCACTGAATCAATGTGCACAGACCATGAAAGTCTATTGTCGATTTTAACTCCTAGGCAAGTGGTAGAGTCAACAAAGGTTAATTAAGCCAGTGTCCCAAAGTAAAGGGGAGGAAGAGGACCAACAAAGGCAGATTTCTTTAGAATCATTGCCTCACTTTTGATTGGATGGATGGTTAGTCAATTTTTTTAAAAAATTAAAATATTCCTCTATTGTTTAAGTACTAGTAACCGCTTAAAACCTTGAGTTACTCTACTTTCTAATTCTTCAACATTGGTGGAAACAATATCATCTATGCCATTAACATTGTATGTGTGATACATCCTTTACTTTGAGATATGTTCATAAAAATGTATTTATTGACCTTTACATTAACAGTGTAAATTGAAATAACATATCATTTCAACAGCTTCTTTGTTGCTGCTGTTTTCTTCTTTTTTTCAGTTTCTGATACTTTATACGATACATACCATGAATCTGATTACATAATTGTGAGCATCACCACTGCTTCAGTAACAACACATCCTCAATAAAATTATCATTCTTAATTAAAGAGATTCTTATTTACACTTTGCTTATAGTTTACTGTTTTCCTACTTTGTGTGCAAAATAGGTTTTAAAACATTGAACAAATCTAACATGTGACATGAACTCTTTGCAATAAATATTCAAGACTTTTTAGTCTGGTAGCTTGATACACCTCTGGGTTGTGTAATTAAAAATTACAAACCTGTTAAATGTAAAAAAATAAATAAATAAAATCGATGCTTTGACCACTGAGGGAGTGTACAGAGCCATGTAATCAGGTAAAATAAAAAAAATTAACTGCATCATATGCATTTCCTCTAGTAACAGCTGTCCCTCTTATGGGGTCTTGCTCAACATACTACCATCACTTAAGATATCATTTCAAATAAGTTATGGTCTCTTCTAAGTTTACAGCTACCTAAGAAAAAAGTTACACTGTCTTGAACTTGCAGGGAAAGGGGGGTTAATCATTATCTATGAAGTATAATTTATAAAATAATGTTGTAATGGAGATAACTTTTAGACTACCAATAAACCCAACTAGTGGTCCAAGTGGGATGAACACTGAAAATTTTCTGATGGTTTATCTGATGAAGTGATTTCACAGCAATGCTGCCTTCACCAAAGAAGAAAACAATTCAGGCAGATCATTTGTTGCAACCACAGTTGGCCATCACCCTCTTGTGTTGTGGGTAATCAGATGATTGCAGTTTTATCCCAGCATCTATTTCATCACCGTTCATTACCTAAAGATTTCAGAAAAAATGAAGTTGTGGTTCAACATGACATAAAAGACTCAGAGCACAGTTTAAAGTTTAATGAAAAATGGTAAGACCTCATGGAAATGCTTCCAGACAGTTTTCAATCTTACCATATCAGGGTCATTTGCATACTTTATGTTTTTTGCAAGTTCTTGGAAAACCTATCAAGAGCAAAAACAAATGAATAAATACTAAATCTGTTTCCTTGTGTGGGGCTTTTCTTGCTTCACACATGAAGTATTCGAACAAGACAAGCTCTCTTTTTAAAGAGCAATGTTTATTTAGCAACTCAACAGTCTAACTTTCCACACTCTCACATACTATTAATAATTCTATTTTAAGTGCAAACTGCATATAATTATAGTACGAACAATGAACATTCCATCTAGGGAATAACTATTGATAGTAAGCATGCTAATTTGATATGCAAAGGTATATTATTACAAAAAAGTAAAAAACTTAAGACACTGTGGGATAGATGGTCACCACCTACATGTACTATGATAAACATAAAATGGATAGGGGAAAAATGAGCAATTAAGGATAATAAATCGGTCAGTGACAATTACTGAACATTGATTCAAAATGTGCAGAGTATGCAGATTTGAAAGAAGAAAAAAAGTGGAAATTGTCCAAAGACAATTCACAACTCTCAGGAAGAAAATAACCAAATGTAGCCTTGCTGTGAAGTAAAATATAAAGGAGAGGTCATAAGGAAGAAATAGCATTAACTGCTTCAGTTCACCTCTTGAACATTCGTTTGTGTCTTTGCGCTTGTTTCAAAGAACTTCAACCCAAACTGTCTTGCAAACTGTACACAAACAAAAATACAACTTATATCACTTGCTTCAGGATAGGCTCAATGTTTCCCTTCTCTTGAGTCTGGTCATTGTTTCAACCATCTCTTCAAGGAGGAATTATTTGTTCATTTCCCAAACAATGGATGGTTATCAAAGTTAGCTTTAGGATACGTACCTTAGAAAATTTGAATTATTGGAGATGTAGGCACTATCATTTGTAACAATACCCCTTTCAAAATACACCATAAACGCCCTTAGATAAGCAGTTTTCATTTATTTTTGGAAGTACTTGAAGTGACCCTGATAATTCCTTAAAAGTCTTATGTTTTAACCTCTTGATAATTTGCATACTTTGCATATTTAAACACATTATATATCACAGCAGGATTGATATTAGATAAGATATAGTTTCTGGGATTGTTTTCCTTCAGAAGGCTACTTTCCTCTTCGCTTTTGCTACCCTGAATACCCACCTACCAATCTGACTAAGAAAGAGTTGTCAACAATATTACATCTCAGTCCGTAAGTTGGAGTTTGTGTGTAAAATTGGTACTTTTAAAACCGGTCCATCAAAAATTAAAATAAAACAAAGTTGTCTGACCTCTTTTCCAGTTTGAGTGTCCACTTCCCAGCTTTTCCTATCATAATCAGACTTGTTTCCCACTAGGATTACTTCTTCATACATTAGGTTATGCTACAAACAAACATTTACAATTCATGTAATTAATGCAACTTATGGCAATTTGGAAGCACTTATTTTTTTATTATTTTCCAAAAAAGGGTCTAACAGCCAATTCAAACTTCCTGCAGCTGTCATCTTGAAAAGTTTGCAATGCACTCTGGGCTGATGACGTGTAATGGTTGCGCAGTGCACTCACAGTATTCCACTCTGGTTAATGCTATATTGCTGTCATCTCAGTGAAGAAAATTTTGGTGAAAGCATCACAGATCTTCCCCACCAGTTGGAGGTGGTGCACTCTTCAAAAGAAGAGACAGGAAAGTGAAGTTAAAGATGAAGAATATTGAGAAGCATCAGGTTTTAATTCTTAAAATGTCAACTGCCGATCAAAGGTTTTAATTCTTAAAATGTCACCTGCCAATCAAACACTTTACTGTGAGTGCAAGAAGCAACCATTATACATCATCCACCTAGAGTGCATTGTGCACTATTCAAGATGGTGGCCACGGGAAATTCAAAGTGGCTGCTAGATTACCTTCTTTGGAAAACAATAAAAAAATCAGATTGCTTAGTAATGCAACTTTTTTTATGCCATATCTATTGAGAAGTACATTTGGAACATCTTGAGCATTATTTGTAAAAAAGTGGAGGTTCCCTTTAAAAAAGTATAAATTAAAAATTATTATAATGCAAAAAATATGCATAATCCAGATAAATTTCTATGAAATGAGTAGAATATAATTACTTATTATAATCTTACATGCACATTATATATATACAAATTATATAATATTATATATTTTAGTACTTTTTTAAAGACATTAATTTTGTAATGCGCATTAGATTATATGCATATAGATTTATGCACAATATAAATAATAAAGTATTATTATTATTATTATTATTATTAGTAAGATTCCCTTCTCATTCTACACATTTCCTTGTAAATTAGTGCTCATCAAGTTAATTAATTGTCCTGTATTATTGAGATTGTTATAATTAGTGCTTATCAAGTTAATTAATTGTCCTGTATTATTGAGATTGTTATAATTAGTGCTCATCAAGTTAATTAATTGTCCTGTACTATTGAGATTGTTATAATTAATGCTCATCAAGTTAATTAATTGTCCTGTATAATTGAGATTGTTATAATTAGTGCTCATCAAGTTAATTAATTGTCCTGCATTATTGAGATTGTTATAATTAGTGCTCATCAAGTTAATTGTCCTGTATTATTGAGATTGTTATAATTAGTGCTCATCAAGTTAATTAATTGTCCTGTATTATTGAGGTTGTTATAATTAGTGCTCATCAAGTTAATTAATTGTCCTCTATTATTGAGATTGTTATAATTTGAGATAACACTTTCAATCTTGCGTCACCTTGTTTATCTTCTCATCATTTTCTTTATGAGATAATCATCAATATGATAAAAACTATCATAATGACAAGTTATAACTTAATAACCAATTCTAAGAATTTAGGAATTGACGAACTAATTAAATGGAAATAATCAGTTTGCTTGTGATTTCTTGTGCTTGATAAATTTATGCTTGAAAATACTGTCCAGCAGTTAAAATCAGTCGTCGGAAATGCTTCTTCTGACAATATACTCACGACTCACTTTCAATTGAATAAACTGAACAATTTTATTCCAACTCTCTCTCTCCACGTGCTTGTTTCTTTTATTCCATAATATTTTTTCTTTCGTTCCCAGCCTCCCCAGCTATGCTAGCTAGGAATGCCTGAGTAATCTCATGATTAAGCATAAACAAACAAATCAATACATCTTAAACTAAACATAATCTCAACACAGTCTTATAACCAAATTAACATTCCATAGTGACTCAGTCTGATACAGTTATAACGTTATTAGTACCTTATTCATTGTCTTTATCCAGTACTGAAGTTGATCTAATGAACCAGCATTTGTTATGTCATAGACTAACAATATACCCTGGTAAATTTTAAAACATTATACAATCATGAGTTAATCAGGCAGACAATGCAAAAGTTCACAGGTCTTCATCAAGACTTAGGTAATCAATAACATGTCTTCACAAAAACCACGACAACTCAGGATGTCACCGACTAAAGTTGAAGAAATTATGAATTTAGTAAATATATAACGTAACTTAACATTTTATTCAGATCAAAACCTTGAGAATTGTTTTGAATTTTTGCAGTGTTTCACGAAACTGAAAATATTATTAAAAGGAGCAGTCACAACACCCTTGCTATAATTCTACAGAATCTTTGCTTTAAAACAAATTTATTAACATTTGGCAAATTATTTGTTTAAATTGGCAGTTCAATTTTTTAAGGCTGGCTGTTTTCTTGTCTTCATGATTGTTTCCCAATGAAAATGTGTGAACAGTGGGCAGTCAATTTTCTATCCCTGTCAACTCTTGCACAGGCTACAATTATATGAAAAACAGATCTGTCTCAGAAGTTGTTGAAATGATCGATGATTTAGATAACATCTTATAGTCATAAACAGACCTCACCATTAAAAATAGTCTATACCGCATTAATATTACCAGTCATAAACCTTGCAGAAACCTACTTAGAAAGAACTAATCAAACTCACCTTTGTACCCCTAAAGTGCATTGAAGTCAGAGTTCTAAATCTTTCTTGACCCGCTGTATCCCTGATGGAAAAAAATTAGTATTCACAAAAAGAATGAGTTGCAAACTTTCATTTCGTTCTCTTTTTTATTCTTTTCTTTCCTTTGGTTTTGCTTTAAGCAAATTAACTTATAGTGATCACAGAGGAAATGTTTGAAAACATTCAGTGATTAACTTTTAGTCACTCTGATCGACAAGAAAATATATTACCTTTAAATTCATTACTCCATATATCATATAATATCATTTAATACTTAATAATGAGTTCTTATAGAGTGCATTAAAATAAATCTATGTGCTTTACACTTTCAATTAACAAAATTTCAATAAAATCCTATACATGTAATTATCGCTACTCTATCTAAACTAACGGAGTATTACGTGTTATACATATCGATATAAAAAAATCTGGTGGCTTAATTTTTGAAAAGATAAGTTTTCAATAAGCATTTAAAGGAGTCAACAGATTCAGCGTTTTTTATGCATTCAGGTAGTTGATTCCACAAATACGGTGCAGTGTAGGAGTGTAGGAGAAAGCTCTTTGCCCATATGTTTTAGTTTGAATTGTTGGGACCTCGAGTAGATTCATATTTGATGAACGGAGTCTTCGTGCTGGAATATATCGACTAAGAAGTCCAACAAGATAGGTTGGAGCCATGTCATTTAGTGCTTTGTATGTTATCAACAGTATCTTGAATTGAATTCGTTTTTTAACCGGGAGCCAATGAAGTTTCATATTTAGGTGTTATACTGTCTCTTGATTTAGCACCGAATAACAAGCAGGCAGCTGTGTTTTGGATCCGTTGGAGTTTTTCAATGTCACAAATTGGTAGACAGTACAATAGGCTATTACAGTAATCAAGTCTCGATGAGATGAAGGCATGTATCAATCTTTCATTTTGCTGCGTCGAGAGGTATTTATGAATGCGACCAATATTTATGAGTGCTAGAGACAACGATTTACAGATGGAATTATATGCGAGCGCAAGTTCGCTCAATGGATAGAGTTGGCTCAATGGATAGAGCACTGGACTGTAGTGCGGGAGGTCAAGGGTTCGAGCCCCGGCCGGACCAACACTCAAGGTCTTAAAATAATTGAGAAGAGTTTGCTACCTTTCTATAACATCAAGAAATGGTTAGATATTCTAGTCTTCTCGGATAGGGACGAATAAATGGAGGTCCCGTCTCCTGCAGGGTTGGGGTAGGAGACGTAAATTTCCCACACACGAGGTTACTGTGTGATGGATGTCCTCCCCTGGGGTGGGATGGGTGGGTTAGGACAGCAGGTCCACATCAGCTATTACAGCTGCCAATAAATCAACCTGCTTAAACAAATAAATGAACTTCAACAAATAAATGAACTTCAAAATCACAGAGTCAAGCATCACGCCCAGGTCTCAGACAGTATTAGATATATCAATGATATCATCTCCAATATTGATATTACAGAAAGGAGGATTTTTTGAGAAGCGTGAAAGGAAATGAATGATTTCTGTTTTTGAAGGGTTGCACTGCAATACTTAGTAATAGCAGTTAAAAAAAAACAACATGTGAGGTTTACAAACCAAATCTGCAAGCGAATACGAACTCCATCCACATTGGTAACTACCGTCACAAAATCAACTCCTATCATAGAAAAAAAAAAAATCACTCATTGCAGCATGAACCCTGGCTTTACACTTTTCCTTGTAAAATGGCTGTGAGAATTTTATATTAGATCAGGATAACAACTTCTACCTGATAAGTTTGAGAACTCTCATTACCTTTTTGCTGGATAGTGTATGGAAATTACAGGGAGAAGTTTCACGTTAATCACTTCTGGGAGCTAAGAGGTTAAACCTCAATTTTTAAATAGCATTTACTTTATTCAAGATCGACACTTGTTATGAAACCAGGTCATTATTTCACAATAACTGTGCACATGCAGTCTGATGAAATTGCACACAATACAGTCTGCCATTTAAACTTTAAAAAGCTATAAAATTACAAGTGAATAAAGGGGGTAAGCTTCTAAAGAAACTGTGGTGCTGCGTCGGTGGGGGTAACAAGGTAATTTAGTAATATCAACTAAGTTGAAATTGTAAATTGGCCACTGTAAAGAATTAAAAAGCTGACATTTCAAGCATTTAAGCCCTTGGTCAGAGCAAAAGACGAAGGGCCAACGCTCGAAACGTCAGCTTTTTAACTCTTTACGGTGGCCAATTTATAATTTCAACTTAGTTGATATTATAAAATTACAGTTTGTACCTTGCATACCTCAAAAATAATCATCCTTTAAAAAATAATTTAATTGTATCATTAGCAATCCAATATGTCAAACTTTGTCACCTTAGCCCATACTTACTTGTTACTTTCAAAGGCTAAAAATTAAGAAGTATAATCTAATTCACTTGAGTCATTCATACCCCTTACTATAAACACTTCCTATAAAGACCAGTCTACCAGAGTGTATATTTAGGCTAGCTATTATCCCACACTATATTTAATAACATGTACTTAGACACCAAACTTGTAACAACATGTAACCAGTGAAAACTGATGAAGATGAACTCAGAACCAACTCACCAATTGTTGGCATAAGTGCTACCCTGAAGGATTCATTTGGATTAAAATAGCATCTTATCAAGGATGTTTTGCCAACACCTGTCTCACCAATGAGTAGAACTTTGTAAGTAACATCGTAATCTTTTTCTTGTAATGACATCATTCATGTAACATCTAAGGCCTCAACATCACCCATGTCTTATCAAACAGGTCTATATATTCAGCACAAAGTGCTCATCTCTCTTTGGAACATAATCCATGAAAAAAAAAAAAAACATTCACATTTGTCAATATTGTCCTTGAGAAAGTGCAAAAAAAGAAACAGTTATCCTACAATATAGCACCTTACACATGTGGATTGTGCGAGACAGTTAACAAATAAAATTTCCTCAATTCTTTTTCTAAGAATGTAACAAATGGAAATTTTTATCAGCCAAAATTCAATGCATTAAATAAAATTAATGATATTTTGACCAATGGATGATATACCAGTTGGTAATACATCAATTCAGGAAATTGCAGAAAAGAAGCCTGAAAAAATCAACCCTTCAACATGATTTAACCTCATGCCCCCAAGAAGAAGCTACTACCATTTGAGCAACAAGACTACATGTTGGGAGCCAGGCAAATCTGAGTTTGTTCCCACAAAAGAATATGATAAATCATATTTAACCTACTAAAATTGGTTTTACCTCCAGTTAATTTCTCAAGGTTTATGAAATAATTTTTTATACATTCTAATATTAACCTCTTGAGCTGAACAAAGACCAGTGCTGCAAACCATCAATATTCGACTTACTGATTTCTCAGTCTTGCATTCCATATAGGGTCATGATAACTCACGTCACGTGAGTGAAGTCATTCATTTATCTCGTGATATATTTATCTACCGATAAATTTATCGATTAATAAATTTACCGATAAATTTACCGATTAATTTTCTCGTGATAAATTTATCTACCGATATATTTATATAGCATATGTTCGGATCGCAAGGTGAGCATAATTCAAATACATTTAATCAGTAATACATTTGTCTCATTGATTAAACGCGAGTAAAATGCATATCGATTCTGATTGGTTGACGGATTGGATGCAAAGCAATCGAATGAAGAGTCACGCCCTGATCGCAGCACAGCTCTATCAAGAAATGAAACTAGTCTATATATGCTGTGATATTCCAATACAAGGAAAACAAACAATGTGGATGTAAGTAAAATGACAGAATGGACCCGTGGAGAACTTCCGAGATTTCCGAGAAAAATCATCGAGAATCTCCCATTATCATTTCTGTTATAATTCGCTTCTGATAAAATTCACGAAGGTTATGACTGCTTCCTGGAATAAATTTATCACAGTTAAATAACTTATTAAGCAGATATAAATGAAAGAGAGGCTAAGATTTTCAAAATTAACAATATGAGCTATTTCCTTCCTTCACCTCACCTTGTTCACTCACCACGAAAGTCCAATATCCCAGAATACATTACGGAATGCTAGTTCCAGGGTCTCGCTAGCAAGCTGTAGCGACCGCTAAGAAACTTCTAAAAGTAACGCGTAGAATTTTCCAAGATGCCCGCAAGACCTACTGTGAGACATAAAATTGCACTGGTTGGAGATAGTGGGGTTGGAAAGTCCACCATTCTGTCAACCTTTAAAGGAGAACGCTTCAATCCCCTCTATGTGATTACTCGAAGTGAGATGCATTGAATTTCGTCCCAGTGGTGTTCTCGTCGATCTATATTAGATTATTCCTAAAAACGCCAGTTTTGCTGAAAATTCTTTGTTTGTCCTTTAGAAAGAGAAATAAAGACTGCTGTGGTAAACGTTGGGAATGAAGTTGCAGAACTTCAAATATGGTGAGAGTTATAATTATGCTATTTACAAAAATTTACCGGAAGTCGGAACTCGTTCAACGTTGTTTTCTTACCTTCCCGTTATCCAAATTCAGAACTGCTTACTACCGAACTGCGTATTTAAGTCATCCTAGCAAAGAAAAAAGCATTCATAATCGTTACAAATTTTGAGGTACCCAGCTGTTGCATCTGTTGAAATAAGGACCTTAATTTTGCGAAGAAAAAGTATAATAAATTGTACGTGTTTTTGTACGAATTTTTTCAACGTTTAGAAGTGACGAGTACAACTTCAAATTGTCTGAAATTGAACTTGACGTTTTCAGTACATAGATGATATATCATGATGACATTACTTTTTAATGATATCGATAAATTACAAGTTTTGAGGTACGCGACTGATGCAGTGCGCCACTGATCGATGGAGGTCGACAATCAACTGAGAGCGCTTATCGGAATATTCAAAAGCAAAAACAGCATTTTGGTTAAAAATATGTCGTATCGATAAAACGTGGCGCAACGTAATTACTCTTGATTTTATGATGATTTTCATTAGTGGAGAGCTTGTTTCTCCTTGGTATTTTGGTGATGATATCGTCTGATTTATTTCATCATTTGTCTACTGAACTGTGGTAAATACAGACTCAATTCAATGTAAAAGATTGGGCCATTCCATTTAAAATCCGCACCCCCCCCCCCCCCCATTGAAGGCTTTCCTGTAACACCCCTCCAGAAAAGAAATTTTTTAACCCCCTTCAGAATTGCCAGAAATTACCCCCTTCAGAATTTTATGTAGCTATCAAGCAAACCAATTGAACCCCCTTCAGAAACTACTCGTGAGAATTTCTGTCAAAGGTACTTTATGGCGACCCCTCTCAGAAATATGGTTCAACCCCCCTTAGAAAAAATATGGCATTCACCTCCCCTCCCCCTAAGAAATCCCAGGCTTTCAATTGGGGGGGGTGCGGATTTTAAATGGATGGCCCATTTGGCAAGAATTCCGTAGAACTCCATACTTGATTATGCATTCAATTCTTGGATACAGGAAAGCAGAGGCAAAACAACAGATTTCCTTTGGGACTACGGCTTTGTTTTTGATTGGTATGGGGTTATACAGAAATCTTTCCAAAGATTTTGATTTTATTCTTTGCCATCCTTATCAGTGTTTTGCTTTGGTTACACCAACAACCTGTATGTAGTAGCTGAAGTTATAAGAAATCGAGACTGTAAGCTATGGAACATTATCACAGATACTCCTTCCCACCCCCTTTATCAACTATTACCTCCTTAGAAACAGAGATTTTTGCAAAACAGAGGACATGATTTTATTTTACCTGCTGTTAAAACAGAATGCTTTAAGAGATCCTTTATTAATAGGTGTAGGTGTCTTTTTAATTTTATTTAATTGTACTTGATCTTAAATTATTCATGTTTGTAAAGTCACATGTATGTTGTGACTACCTGACTATGGATAATGAATAAAGAAAGTTATTATTATTATTATTATTATTGTTATTATTATTATTATCAGGGACACACCTGGTAGTGCTGACTGCAGGACAATGACAGCTGCATATGTACAAGAAGATGTTCAGGTATGTTGAGGCCTAGTGTTCAAGTGGACATCTTTGGGATAGAAAAGGTGTCTAATTAGCCTAGGCTGTAGATGGCATTTACTATTTTTAGTCAATTTTTTACAAGAGCAGATTAATAAGAGGTTTTTGGCCAGCATGAACTCTAGAGTGACATGCACTGTTGCTTAATGCAAAAATTATGTGATTGTCCAGTCCCAATATTTGACTTAAGTTTAACCACTTGAGTACAATCTGATTCTTGGAAATCTACCAAGTAACAACCCCTTTCATCTTTGAATTTAAACTTTGATGATCTCAGATGTCACTGAGAGGTTATGAACAGTTGCTTACTGTCACCAACAAAACTGTGAATTGCTCTGAGGTGGATTATAGTAGCATGAGATCTGAAATTTCAGTGTAGTAGAAGGACATGTTCGTGTAAATTGATTTTTCTTGAATATGAAAGAAAATAAACTTCAATTCCTTTTATGATAAGGAAGATACAGAACCAGTTGGTGAGTTTTTGTTTGTTTATTTGTTTTTAGGCTGCTATTGTTGTTTGCAGTGATTTCTAGAGGCTTAACTATTTAATTGAGTTGTTGGTTTGTTTGTCTGTTTACAGGGTGTGGTTGTAGTGTTTGATGTGACAAGTTATGATAGTTACATGAATGTTCAACATTGGGTCAAAACAGTAAACCAGGTAAGGGTCAGTTAACCTTCTGAGAGAGGTTAAACCTGTTGAGGGTTCAACTAACTCTTAAGCCAAGCACATATGCCCTGCTTAGTGTAAAATGATGTCCTTTGTATAGTTTGCAAGCAAGCTCCATGCTATATAAGCAATTTCCAGTGTATTTGTAATCAGCATGGGAGGATGCAGTAATAAGCAGCTGTTGAAAAAAAGACTTGAAACATATAATTTCAGCAAGCATTTTCCTGACAAATTATTGTATGACTTTGAAATAAAAGCTAGCGCTAAGAAGTCACGACATTTCGACCTCTCTGAAGTCATTTTCAAGTGAGTAAGTTTTCCAAATCAGCATAAATATGTTGAAGCAAGTTGAAGATGATAAAATGTGGTGAACGCTAAAATGTGTGAAAAAGTGTAAATAATATACAATGGAAGAGAATAAAAGAATAAAATAATCGTAGCACAAATTGTTCTAAACAAATAGTTTGGTGCGAATTGAATTGCACTGTTTGTTTAGCCTTGGTTTCAGTTCTTTGATAAAAAAACATTTCAAAAACAAGGCAGTCAAATTATTTTGTTCTGACACTTCCTTAAGATTAAAAAATTCTGTGATGTCTTTTGGCTCCAAGTCCTGCTGATCCCTGAGGTGGTGTCCGATTGCCGATCCTTTGTGTTCTTCAATTCGTTGGTGTAAGTGTCGGCACGAGTAGCCAACATAGCCTGCATCACACAGGCTACAGTGAAATGAATACACGTTTGAACACCATGCATTGTTGGCTCACAAGAGGCGGTTTGTCTTCCCTGACCCTAATTTCACTCTTGATCTTTTTACTTGTATAAACTGGGCTAATATCTACGTTGATCTTCCGACTGAGGTCAGCCAACTGTTTTCGTACAACATTTGCAGATTTCTGGTCCTTGTAGGACAACACGATTCTGACTGGGGCTTCTCTTTTATCAGTCAGTTGGGTATGTGAATCCTCAGACACTTTTGATTCAACGAATCTGTGAATGGTTGACTGCACAAGGTCGTCAGGATAGCACAGTCGGGAGAAGATCTCTTTAAGGCATTCACATTCCTTGTCTTCAACTTGCTTCAACATATTTATGCTGATTTGGAAAACTTACTTGAAAATGACCTCAGAGAGGTCGAAATGCCATGACTTCTTAGCGCTAGCTTTTATTTCAGAGTTGATTTCTAAGAAACTACTTATTGAGAATTATTGTATGTCTTGAACAAATCATAGCAGTACATATTTTGTCTCACTAGTTTTGCTCATTGTGCTTTCCCAACCAATATGTGGAAGGTCTCCACCCCTTCCCTCCCCCCCCCCCCCCCAAAAAAAAAAATTAAGTTATTGTTTAATTTTACAACACATCTCTGACTGGTGGCCAGTTTTGATTAGACCATAAGGAAATGAAAACCAGTGTGATCAATTGATTACATCAGATCAAATTTATCTTTATCTGATTTTTCTTTTAGTACAAATTAATATCAAGATTAAAACTGAATAGTTGTTTATAAATTCTTTTTTATTATCTTTGTTATTTTTGTTATTATTATTATCACTATTGATATTACAATACTGTTCATTATACATTAAGTGGTTTATAACCTGGGGATAACATGTGATCACACTGTTCATTATTTTAGTTTGCAGGACAAGAAAATGTTAAATTTGTATTTGTGGGAAATAAAACTGACTTAGAAAGGCAAAGGAAAGTTTCAGAGGATCATGGACAGGAGGTAAGAAAAACTTGAGTGTGGTGCAAATGATGATCCTGCTAGCTATTAACAAGTTTCAATAGATTAACAACTTTAATGTACAGTGATTTGAGAGCCAGAGATGGGACAATTCCAAAGTCCAAAAGAAGGAGAACACTAATTCATAACATGAAAGACAGGGCTTGATAGCATCAGTTACCCCTAACCTGGGTCCACCTGTACTTTCCTTGGTCCTTATTCAGACTTTATTTTTTTTACCATACAGTACATATATCTTATTAGATGTTTTGTTGTGCAGTGTTGCTGAGTATTTTTGTGAGTTGTGCTGTATTTTGACAAGCCCGTAGGGCGAGTAAAAATACTCAGCAATAGTACACAACAAAACGTCTAATAAGTTATTTATTATCCAACACGCCAAACTGTTATTTCAGTGCAGGTGAATTTCGCGGATATTTATTTACAGGGAGTGCGTGACAGAAGTATGCGAAGCGGAACGGAATTGGCGTGTTGTTGTGTTGCTGTTTCTATTTTCTTCCTTAAATGAAGAAATTTTCTAGACGTCAAGCTGTTTTTCTTCGTTTGATTTATCTAATGAACTTGGATCTATATTTGCCAGTCATTCTGACTCTTCATCGTCGGAAATATGATTCAAATTGTCCGCCACTTTTTTTTTTTTTTCGTAACTACAATCCAATTCTTCGCTTGCGCGATGCGAGAAAACCTGTTTAACTGGTACTACAATAGACGAGTACAAGTACCGCGTGATATTTGTACTCGTCTATGGCGTTATTTGTACTCATCTAGGTGTAGTTGGATAATAATGCTCTATAATGTCTGTGCTATATATTTTACACTTGACTTGTGGATGATAACATAATAAATCAATCCTTCCAAGAAAACCAGTGGTAGAAAAACTTAATTATTAAAAGTATAGTTGCAGATAATAAGATAGTAAAGCCTTGAGAAAGTCAAAATTTGATGAGGCTCACACATGTGCCCTTCTGATAGCAGTTAGGTGCTTAAATTTGATTTGATTTGATTTACTCACTTTCACCAGAGTGTGGTGAGGGTCGCACAACAGAGCGAAGCTCCTTATTAAGTGCGCCCTATATCCCACCCATCCCACCCCAGGGGAGGACATCCATCACACAGTAATCTCGTGTGTGGGAAATTAACGTCTCCTACCCCAACCCTGCAGGAGACGGGACCTCCATTTATTCGTCCCTATCCGAGAAGACTAGAATATCTAACCATTTCTTGATGTTATAGAAAGGTAGCAAATTCTTCTCAATTATTTTTAAGACCCTGAGTGTCCAAATGTACAAACAAAGGAAATTACCAGTACATGAAAAATCTAAGAGACCATTCTGACATGAAAAGGATTAAAAATTTTAAAATAAACAACAAACCATGAAAATTGTCAAAAAATTATGCTCCCCTACCAATGCAGTGCCACAATTTCTTTTAATTAGAAACTTACCCCCATTTTCCTATATCAAATTTGTTTTACCAGTAATTGTTTGTTTTTTTTTTTTTTTGGTCAGTTGGCAAATCAAACCAATGGAGCTTACATTGATGCAAGTGCAAAGACAAATAAAAACATAGAGATGGTAAGCATTGTACTTTGCATTCCATCTGTTAGTTCTCAGGTGATGATGGGGAGGTAATACTTGCTCCGACAGGTGAAACATTGTAGGAATATCTTTTAATGACAAAAAACAATTCAAGGTGATTATAAAAATCAAGCCTAAATCTGCTGGTTTGAATCTCATTGTTCTTAGAGAGGCAGACAAATCTTTTGAAAAAAAAAAGCAGTTAAAGAAGTGGAAGATGATACCCATGTTCACTAGAACACCAGTCCAAGGAATCAGATATTTGTGGACAATTACAATCAGTTATTTTAATAACTTTCTCTGACAGTAATTGTGAACTTCCTTTAAAAAAGTAAGTTTATTATTTAAAGTTCTTGCAAACTTTGACATCTGTGACTGTTACCCACTTTTACCTGTCTAGATATTCAGAAGAATGACAGAGATTATTTTAGGTATGAATGAAGGATCAAATATGGTAAGAATACATTATGTACACTTCAAAGTTTGTAATCTTCAGCATGCATAAAGTTAAACAGTTTTAACAGTTAACATGATAATTCTAGACTTGCTTAATTATAGGCAAACAGTGAGCCTGGCATGTTAAAAAAATTGCACATAAGAGCCTAAACCAAGTGCAAAGCACAAGACTGCATGGGTATATTTCCAACTGAAAGTAAAGACTTTCTAAAATTCACCTAGAGATTTAAGCCGCAAATCTGAAGTATAATCTAGACCTGTTGTTTATAATTAGGCCACTTTGAGACCACTTTCTTCCATCCCTACTGCACTGAGTAAACCTGTTTGAATTGACCTCTAGCTTCCTTGTCCCCCTCTAAAATTCAGGCCTAGTTAAAGATGTTTAGTGTTTTCTGACTTAGGGAGCTCATAGACACTGTACCCATGTGTGTCTCGAGGTATAATCATTATGAGTGTTTTAGCTAATTTAGCCCACTTCTGTGACAGTCCTCTTGTAAATTTTTTCCTTAAACCTTGCAAGTCTTATGCCACCACAGGCAGCCCAAGCTCACTACTAGAAAAGCGGACGTGACTCTTACAGTGTTGCGCAACGTCGTTTTATATTTATAAAGGTTTGTATGGGATGTTATCAGTTTGCCTTAAAAGAGAGAAAAAAATGTCTTGTTTTGAAATTAAATGGACTTACCTTATTGCCTTGTTGTTTTCTTTGTTGATTACCAACGTCCCAGGCCGTTTTGAAGCGTTTTCGCCGAGTTAACGCTATTTTGGTGTTTAACTGCTAAAAAAAAGACCAGGCTGGAACCCATTTTAGAAGTGTCCGTCGCCCGAAGCGAATAATTCCGCCAAAACATAACCACCAGTCTCGATTCCTCTAGAAAATCAAAGCAAAGATGTTGCAGTTCCATTTCCATTCACTCGATTCCCAATTCCTCCCACAGAGGATAGTCTTTTTTTAGCAGTTGAACCACAGGGGGCCCACACAAACGGCGTGTCTGATCGTTTGTTCGAAATATAAAGAAATGTAGGGGAGAATATTGAAGAGTCGTAATATCGTAAACTTATATCGAGGAATGTCTATGTTAAGGTTCAAAATAAATGTAAACCTACCTCACTTGCCGTGTATTGTCGTTTCTGTGGTTCTAAATGGCGAATTTGAGCGATTTGGTAGATTTTGCGTTGACTGTCTACCAAATCTACCAAATCGCTTAAATTCGCCATTTAGAACAACAGAAACGACAATACACGGCAAGTGAGGTAGGTTTACATTTATTTCGAGCCTTAGCATAGACATTCCTCGATATAAGTTTACGATATTACGACTCTTCAATATTCTCCCCTACATTTCTTTATATTTCGAACAAACGATCAGACACGCCGCTTGTGAGGGCTCCCTGTGCGCTAACTCGCCGAAAACGCTTCAAAATGGCCTGAGACGCTGGTAATCAGCAAAGAAAACAACAAGGCAACAAGGTAACTCCATTTTATTTCAAAACAAGACATTTTTTATCTCTTTTAAGGCAAACCGATAACATCCCATACAAACCTTTATAAATGTAAAACGTTGCGTAACACTGTAAGGAGGGGGGTGAATAGGCTAACGGATCGGCGGATTCTGAGAATTATTTTGCCCAGATTTCGGATTTAGAGCAAACTTTTAACGGATTTGCGGATCCTGAAATTGCAACGGTTCGCGGTTTTGTCGATTTTTTAGGTTTGGATTTTGGATTTTACTTGTGAGGAAGTTCGGATCGTGGATCTGAACGATCGTCAGAAATGCGTTGTTTTCTGAGTATCTGTATTTTTTGTCACGCACGAGACTCTCTGCATGTCACGCACTGGGATGTCTGCTGTGTTCGCGCCCTTATCCATGACACTGTACCCCACCGATTGCGATTCGCTCGATGGAAAAGTCATTGCCTAGCTAACACGCAACAGCTCAAGGTGCGTTTTCCACCTTTTTACGAGACAAGTAGTGAACGGATTCGGATTTAACAAATTTTTTTAACGGATTGACGGATTTGGTTATCAAATCGTAGCGGATCGGCGGATTTGCATACCCCTATTCACCCCCCTCTGTGAGAGTCAC